>NC_133329.1:176409908-176709908 GCF_042186555.1 Aquarana catesbeiana
CTTTGAAATCATTGATTTTACACACAATGTTAAATTAACAAGGGACAACAATCTCATTGAGTTTGAAAAAAAACACACCAAAAATACATTACTAATGTTAATAATGTTCAAGTGGTAAGTCTTGAAAATCCTAAAATTTACGTAACCAAAAACGGTGCTTTGGGTTAACTTTATCTAAAAACTAAAAAATAATCACTATAAAAAAAAAAAATAATAATGGGTTCTTTGTGTTAACTTTACAAACCTAAAAAAAAAAAAGGGGAAAAAGTATTATTAGTATGGAAACATTGTTTTTAAAATGCATACTATATCATTCATGAGATCAAAGAGAAAAAGAATCCAGAAATCAGTTTGGGAGAACTCTGATTATGAACAGCAAAACACCTTCGTTCTTTATAGAGCCTTCGTAAAGAAGAAATAAAATGCGCTGCATTCAACGATCACAGATTTTGCAGCGTGATGAATGTGCTACCTACAATACGAACACTAGTTTTACTAGACCGAGTGCTTCCGTTTAGTTTTTGCTTATGAGCATGCGTCGTTTTTTTGTCCGTCGGACTAGCATACAGACGAGCGGACTTCGGGGTCCGTCGTAGTTACGACGTAAAGATTTGAAGCATGCTTCAAATCTAAAGTCCGTCGGATTTGAGGCTAAAAAAGTCCGTTGAAAGTCCGGAGAAGCCCACACACGATCGGATTACCAGCCAGCTTTAGTCCGTCAGCGTCCGTTGGACTTTTGTAGACGAAAAGTCCGACCGTGTGTACGCGGCATTAGTGTATAAAACACCTGTTTTATATATACATTTTATGTCTTATACAGTACAACACTATTTTTGGTCTTGTTCCCCATTCCATATTACTATCTTCATCAGTTATACATATATGTTCATTTTTTGTCAACCACCTCCCCCCTTCCCCCATTTTGTTCTTCTCCTTTTTCTCTTCAGTTAAACTAATACTTATTACATCCAGGGACAAAACTATTTCTTCTTTCCTAATCATTTCTATTTTACTTTTTCTGTCTTTTTTTATTTTTGTTCCCCTTTAGTCAGATAACCACTGATTTAATTCAGGGCTAAAGTTCTACTCTACTCTATTTTTTGTTTATCTCTTTAGCTAGACAAATAACTGATTTAATTCAGGGCTAAAGCTTTCTTACTTTTCTCATTCTTATTTTTCATCAATTACCATTATTTTTTGCTTTGCTTTATTTATTGCTCGCTTTTGTCAGACAAATATTGATTGAATTCAGGGCTAAAGCTCTCTATATCTTATACTTCCCTGCACAGAGAATGCTTCCTATGCAGGGATTGAATATGCTTGTGTTTTCTTTGCTATATTGATTAAATTCAAGGCAAAGATATGCTTCTTTTTGTTATTAATTATATACCCATTCTTGAGCTACTTAAGCTTTTCTTCCCCTTTTTCCAAGTTCATACTTTTGTTACCCATTTGTCTTCTGCACACTGAATACGCCGGGTTCCATCCTGTCTACTCCCCGGGGTTGCGACGCGCCCAGCCTAGGACCCATCACCCTCCCTTCTTTGACGTGGGCGGGCCCTGGCCTCGGCGCATCGGCGTCATGCTCCCTACATCCCGCCTGCGGCGTCTTTGCCGCTGCATACGGGATGCTTCAGTGGTTGTCCATCTCCGGGCTTAGACGCTGTAGGACACGATGGGCGGCCGCATATATCGGCCCTCCCCTTCCGCTCCTCACCGCGTCATCACGCCCGCGCACGACGTTGGCGTGCGCGCACCTCATGTCCACGGCATTAAATGGCTGCCTCTGACCGGGCATCCCATGATCCCGTCACTCATGTTGGACTTCTGGCTCGGCAGGGCACCAACCACACAGGTAACTTTCACACATTCTGTCACCCAGGTTCACCCATCACAGCAATGGCCTCCTTCTGTACACTTATCCCATCCCTCCTTTCACCCTCACACCCGTTTTTCCCTAGCTTCCTTTCACACACCTACGGCTATCCCATGCTGTTTTCACTCATCCCATTATCACTCACTCACCATTCATACACCCTTCCTCACCATCATCATTTTTTTTTCCCCAGCTTACTCACACTCCTTGGCCCCGCCAGACGTCCCTGACTGCCGGTCTCCATGGGTGCTTCTGTCATCTTGGCTGCCGTGCCGGCGGTCTATTGGGGTGTGCTCTCTGCCTCAACCCCGGGTGAGACTCTATGGACCCAGACCTATATCGTATTGCAACACACTATCATCATTAATCAATGCACAACTTGTGAGTACATGGAAAATCACACTTTCAGTGTATCTTCCTTACAAACATCTGTTCATACATTAATAGGTACTTTATTGTTTTTGATACAGTTACATGGCATCGGACTCCTGACGATTGGTTTCAAGCCAAGAAACGCGTTGAGTTTAGATCTATTGATGCACTTACTTATTGTACTATGTATATGTGTTGTTGTTACTGTATAACCAATTTATGAACTCTGCCTGTTTGTACACTGTTGTCAACACGCTTTTACCATGGTCTTAAATGTGTTCTCTTTTGACTGTATTTGGCCCAAATTCCCATGCCATTAAAACTTTTATACCATGATTATGATATATTACCATTTGTGGAATTTACACTGATCTCATTTTCTATACTATAACATTTACCATACAGCCCAACATACTCACCCACATGCCTCATACAAAGTCCCGCTTCTCTTCCCCCTATCTTTTTGCATGCAGGAGAGTCAACGCCTCCTGTGTGAGCAACTGCTTTATAAAGTACTAACTAAGGGGGTGAGTGGGGAACTAACACCCAAGACTGACGTGGTTGAGTTGGACCATCCTCCTCCTCCTCCTCCTCCTGCTGCCACAACTCCACCACCACAGCCACAACGTGGAAGGAAGCATGGAAGGAAGACCAGAGAGTGATTGCCTTGGGTTCAGTCTGGTGTGACAGAAGCTGCAGTCTCTCGTATGACCACAGCCTGGGGACACAGATGTCATCTGCTGCTTTCCGGATCTCTGGGACTTCTGGACCAGACTGCACTTCCTTAGATAAGGACTCCTCAGGCCACCAATTTTGCTTGAAAATAGTTGATGTGTGCCCTGAGGGTCCAAGGCTTCGCCAATTTCTGCAGTTTCTCCAGCGTTGCCTCCCTCTTTGTTTAGTTGTGAGCCCTTAAAAGTTTTTTGTTGTGAAATTCTACTCTCCTGTGTGTGTTTTCAACCAAAAAAGACAGTTTGTTGGTGAGGATTCAGGTACATTTCTAACATAAAATGTGAAATTAACAAGGGACAACAACACCAAACAATCTCCTACAGATTAAATATAACAACATATCAATGGTGTTGTGGTAACTTGACATAAAAAACACACTCAAAAATTTTAGGGAGTACAAATAAAAATCCTAAAAAAAAAAAAAAACCCTTCCAAAAAATACAAACACAAAAAAAATCATCTACATTAAACCCAAAAAAAAATAAACACCAAAATAATATGGTCAGATGTGAGAAATCAAAATATATTGACTGAATCACGATAAATAGTATCGAAATAAGTTTGTGAGAAATGTGTGTGAATATGAGCAGCAAAATTACTTAATTCTTGTCACATTATAAAGAAGAAGAGAGTGCGCTGTATTAAACCATTTTTAACATTGCAGCGTGATGAAAGTGCTGTATCCATTGCGAACGCTAAGTTTACCAGACCGAGCTGTTCCGTGTCGGAATTTCTTCTGAGCATGCGTGGCACTTTGTGCGTCGGAACAGGCCACACACGGTCAGAATTGACGCAATCGGATTTTGTTGTCGGAAAATTTTATCTCCTGCTCTCCAACTTTGTGTGTAGGAAAATCCGATGGAAAATGTCCGATGGAGCCCACACACGGTCGGAATTTCTGACAACACGCTCCGAACGGACATTTTCCATCGGAAAATCCAACCGTGTGTACGGGGCATTACTGTTATACTGTAATATTACTTTGTTTTATTGTTAACCATCATTTGCTTAGCAGGTACGCCATTCAGCTGCAGAGCGGATTTATTTATATTGACAGCAACAGCGTTTGCTACATAAAGCCGTGACTCCAGCGCTGTCGGAGGTGATTTCACCACCACAGTTACATACTTCAGCATATAAGCCGAAGCGTGGGGGCAGCAGTGGGCGGAGGAGTGATTTGCTCCTACCTTTTGCGGGAGGATTCCCCCATGCTTCGGCATATATAAACGGTGCATATATGCCCATCATTAGAAGTGGGTGGATGAAGGGAGGTATTCTAATGGTGGGCATACGCACTGATCAATCTCTTTTTTTCGTTCAGCCCACAGGCTGCATGAAAAAAAAGTTTACAATATATGCCCATATGCCCAACAAGGACCAGCAAGGTACTGATATGTTGCTGGACTTTAAGTGGTTATAAAAAAAGTGTGTTTTTTCCCCAAAAAAGCATTTGAAAAATCGCTGCGCAAATACTGTGTGAAAAAAAAAAATGAAACACCCACCATTTTAATCTGTAGGGCCTTTGCTTTTGTTAGGGGCAACTCTTAAATAAGTTGCTTTAAGTTTATATTGCTTTGTCAAATTATTGCTTCTATAGGAATTAAGACACAGAGTCAGAAATCCGTGTATCAGTTCTGAGCATAATGGACTGCTGCCTTTACTTCTTTCAAAGGCCTTTTATAGGCAGCTCTACAAGCAGTAATCTTATCGGCATTACCAAATGAGGTTAAGGTACAAAGAGTTTCTTATCAGCGAACATGTAATGATTATTCAGCAGTTCCAAATTCCATCTAGATACAGATTGATACGTACACAGAAGAGAAAAAGCACAAACAATTTAAATAGAACAATTGATACGTACACAGGTAAGAAAGGAGCACAAACAATTTAAATAGAATAATTGATACGTACACAGGTAAGAAAGGAGCACAAACAATTTAAATAGAACAATTGATACGTACACAATTTAAGTGGAACTCTAAGTCATTATTTCAACCCTATCAATTTCCCCCTTTGACATCATCCTCTCCCTCCCCCTGGGTCCTCATGAATAAGTTCTAGTCAGTTTTTCCCCAGAGTCCTTTCCCTGACCGCGAGTTGTCAGAGGGGTAGAACCCATCCCCCTAGGTATTACCAACATCTTAAAATTCAAAAAGAGGAGTTTTATAGGAGTAGGGTGATGTCAATACACATTTATCGGTATGCCCTGTCTATTCTCCTAATTTTCCTATTTATTTTCCTGTATACACATATATTTGTGATTGTAAGTGATATTAATATTAGAATAATAATTACCATTGGACTTAACAACCAGTGAAAGGTATTGGTTGCTGTAGAAGACATTCCACTAAATATATCCCACCAATGTGGTGCAGTATCCTGTTGTATCTGTGAGGAAAGATGCACTAGTCTACCTTTGTCAATTATTGCGGATACAAGGTTATTCTGTAGGGTATGTTCTAGTGTTTCTATGTGTTGTCTTAACAACTCTGATTGTTCCAAAACCTGTTTTAGTGGGTCTAAAGAAATTATAAAGGGTGTAGTGTCAGTGAGATTATGTACCTCATAGACTGAAGAGAATATCTTATCGGCGTCTGGTTCAAAAAGATAGGTGTCGTTACCCCATTGTAATATTTTAATCTTTTTTATACATCCCGCAAACGGCGCCGATTTATTTAATGCTGACATGGTGCGGTTATCATTAGTAATGATACAAATATGCTGGGGTCCTATTTCTATGAATCTATTGTTCACATTTATCGGTGTTCTTTGCATTTTGCATATGCTAGTTTGGTATTTTAACAAGCAAGGTTCATATACTGGGGAACTTCTGCCACATACCATTCCCTTATTAGTTCCTTCACATAGAGTTAAATCATGGGTTCTGTTTCCTTTATCTACATATTTAATCATTTGCTACTTTAGGATCATCTATAGCCCATTCGAAAGTTGTTTCCTCTACTTCAAGTACATTAATACCAGGAGTCCATGCATATATTTGTAAAACAACAATCTTCAACAAAAAATATGTAAGTAGATATTTCATCATGTTGTTTTCTCAGGTTGTTTCTTGCAATGTGATGCGTGTATCCAGGTAGGTTTTCCTTCCAGCTTTACTGAGGTGGCTGTGGTCAAGAGTACTTGGTAAGGACCTTCAAACCTGGGTTCCAATGTCTTTCTGGTGTGTTTCTTTACATATACATAATCCCCTGGTAGCAGCGTATGTGTACCTGTTATTGAATTAGGGTCTGGAAGAGAAGAATACACACTTTTGTGGATCTTAGTTAGACGTTGTTGTAATTGTATCACATATGCAGTCAAACTATCACATTGCAATTGCATACTCTGTGGAAAGTATAAACCTAATCTAGGTGCATTCCCAAAAAGTATTTCGTATGGGGATAATCCTGTTTTTCCTGTTGGAGTGTACCTTATAGAGAATAAAGCCAGAGGCAGGCATTCTGGCCAAGGCTTGTTTAACTCTTGCATGGCTTTTTGTATTTTTAGCTTTATTGTCCCATTTACTCTCTCCACTGATCCTGAACTCTGTGGGTGGTAAGGGGTGTGAAAACTTTGTTGAACCCCTAACATGGTCATCACGTTCTGCATGATTTCTCCTGTAAAGTGTGTCCCCCTATCTGATTCTATGGTTTCAGGAAGACCAAACCTAGGTATTAACTCAGTGATCAGTTTCTTAGCTGTGGCTTTAGCTGTAGCCGATTTTACTGGATAACTTTCGGGCCAACCTGAGAATAAATCGATACACACGAGGACAAATTCAAAGGGGCCGCTCTTAGGCATTCGTATGTAATCAATTTGCAGTCTCTGGAAGGGGTATTGGGCCCGAACCTGGTGTTTTCGTGGGGTTTTCACTTTCTGTCCTGGGTTATTCAGGAGACAGATTTGGCAGGCTGCACAGTAGTTTCTTGCAGTGCTACTGAATCCAGGGGCGAGCCATCCTTGGTTCACAATCCTATACATGGAATTGGAACTGACGTGTGTGGGTAGGTGAACTGCCGCTGCCATTGCTGGGTACAGAGAGGCAGGTAGGCATATTTTGCCTCCTTCCCTCCATACATTGTCAAGGTCTGGTGCTGCTCCCATCCTGACCCACTTATCTTTCTCGCTCTCCCCTGCTTGCTCCTGTAATTTACTCAGCTGCTGCCATGTTGGTTCTGGGATACTCACCTCTACCGCTGCTAAGGTCTCAGGGCTTCCTTCCCCTAGAGCTGCCTGTTTTGCAGTCAAATCTGCAAATGCATTTCCTTTTGCCTCAATTGTTTTTGCGCTCGTGTGTGCCGCTATCTTCATGATGGCCACTCATTTAACCTTTTGAAGATTGTTCAGGACTCTCTTAATCCCTTCTCCATGTTTTACAGGTGTACCTGCTGCTGTCAGATAACCTCTAGCCCTCCATATGTGGCCATAATCGTGCGCTACACCATAAGCGTAGGCAGAGTCAGTGTAAATATTCCCTTCTCGTCCTTTTAAGTATTCTAGGGCTTGTTCTAAAGCTTTTAATTCTGCTTCCTGTGCTGACATGTGGGCTGGTAAGGCCTGTGCTTCAATCACCCGGGTATCAGTCACTACAGCATACCCTGTGTGATATTTACCTTTGTCATCAGCAAACCTGCTACCATCTATATACAAGGTGTACTCAGCGTTTAAAATTGGTGTATCTGTAACGTGTGGGAATCCCATTGTCTCCTGTTCCATGAGCTGAAAACAATCGTGTTCATCTATTTCTTTAAACAAAAGAGTGTCAGTGTCCTCATTTCTTTTCTCACTAGTACTATTAGTACTATCATTCCCCCTTGCCAAATCTGGTGACTGAAGAGGCAAAATGGTGGCCAAATTTAAGGTTGTACAGCGCTGAAAAGTGACATTTGGAGGTAAGAGTAAAGTACACTGTAACCTTAATTGCCTAGCCATTGAAATGTGTTTGGGCTGTACCTGAGACAAGATTGCATATATGTCATGTGTGGTATGCACTACAACTGGATTGTCTAGAACAATCTCTGATGACTTATCTATGATAATTGACACTGGAGCTACCGCCCGTACACAAGACGGTGAACCTCTAGATACTGGATCTAATGCTGCTGAAAAGTAAGCGACTGGTCTTTGTTTTACATGTGCCTGTGTCAGAACACCTGTGGCGTGTCCAGCGATCTCAGCAATGTACAGATTAAATATCTTGGTGTAATCTGGTATACCAATAGCCAGGGCAGAAATCAACAACTTTTTCAAAGTGATAAACGATTCATAAGCTACTTCTGTAAGCATATACGGTACAATTTTCAAACAATCGTATAATGGCTGCATCAAAGCGCTAACATGTGGTATCCACTGTCTACAATATGACACGATACCTAAAAACATACGCAATTGTTTGAAATTCCGTGGGGGTAACATTCCCTTTATCACTTGAACCCTCTCCTCAGTGAGATGTCTCGTACCCTGTGATATACAATGTCCCAAAAAGATAACTTTTTCCTGACACACTTGTAACTTTTTCTTATTAACCTTGCAACCTTTTTCTGCCAAAAATCGCAACAAATTAAGGGTGGTGGCCAAACAAGTTTCCTTGTCAGGGCAGCATAACAATAAATCATCCACATATTGTAACAATACACAGGAATCTGGTGGTACCCATTCTCCCAACACCGTTTGCAATGCTTGCGAATACAAGGTAGGTGAATGCGCCATACCCTGAGGTAGGCGTGTCCAGGTTAGTTGCCGATTTTTGATTGAAAATGCGAACCAAAGTTGGCATTCTTCAGCAAGCGGGACGGAAAAGAAAGCGTTCGCTAAATCTATAACCGTAAAGTACATACTGGTTGATGGTATTTGTGACAGTAATGTATGTGGATTGGGTACTAAAGGTGTCATCGGGGCTAGTATTTTGTTGACCGCTCTAAGGTCTTGGACCATTCTATACTTAACCGGACTACCGGCTACTGATTTCTTTTTAACCGGGTACAAGGGAGTGTTTGCCGGTGATTTTACCTCTTTTAGAACTCCACTTTTTAAGAAGGATTGGACCTGCATTTCTATGGCCGCCTCTTGGGGTGCACTGAGTGGATACTGTTTTTGTTGGGGAAGCACTGCTCCTGGAATCAGCTGTAGGGTAACCGGAGGTATGGGCAAAAGTCCAACATCAGCTGGATGTTTCTCCCATAGTTCTCCTGGAAGGGACGACAAAATCTGATCTAAGTCTGAAGGAGGTGGGCCGGACAATTCTGATTCCTCCTCTAGGTATTGTATCAGGTTACACATCTCCATGTGTTCTTGATTATCCCCTATAGCTAAGGTGACAGTGCCATCTGGGTGATAGGTAATGTTAGCTCCTATTTTCTGCAAAATGTCAGCTCCTAACAAATTAGTGGGGGCTCCTCTGTATACCAGAAAGCGTGAAAGGAACATGTGGTTTCCTACTTTAACTTTCAGAGGTTTTGTAAGCGGGGCGTCGGCTAAAATGCCATCATATCCAGTTATTAGTAAAGTGTCAGGTGATTTTTGGCCAGGGAGTAGTTCAGAGTCAGAAAGTAACGAGCGTGAAGCTCCTGTATGGACTAAACAAGAGATTTTCTTATTACCAACCGTTATATTTGTCTTAAGCATTGTTGTTTTGGATTTTTCTAAAACCGGGGCGAGTCATGCTCGTGGACCATCTCCCTGCTGCCTGATATGACTATTTTTGTTGTCCCTGGGCTGGTTCCTTCTCTGATTAACTGGAGAATCAACACCTTCCTCTCCTTCATCCCTTATTCTTTTCCTACAGTTGCGTCTGATGTGACCAATCTTGTTACAGTAGTGACAGGTAAGGGGTTTGCGAAAGGAACCTCCACCTTGCTCTTGGGAACCCCCGAGTGCGTTGATAGCATGAGATTTCCTCCCTTTGGTTTCTGCTAAGTCCGCCTCTATGCCTTGCGCTTTTTGTAACAACGTCCCTCTATCTCTAGTTGCCCTCCACTCTGGTGTGCAGGCTTTCAGTCTCTCACTTATCTGTGGAATTAATCCCTCCATAAATTGTCTATTGAAGGCTCAGATTGTGACTGGCAGGGCCAAGTCCAATCCCTCATCTGCCATCATACTTTCCATAGATAAGTAAAATTCCGATACAGTCTGTCCTGGCATTTGCTTCATGGGTGATATGGACCCCCTCTCCTGTTGTTTTGCTTGACAAAAAGCTTCTAATCTAGCAATAAAAGGGGCCCTTGAGTCTATATGTCTGACATGTCCTGCCTCCAGGTTGCCATCCCCATCAACTTGTCCTGCAGGTCTGTGTGGACCTATTTCTGTCATAAACTGGTTAAACAGGGTCAGAGTCATTTTGTGTCCGCATAGATCCTCCCCATCCTGCCAGGTCGCTTCATGTGTATTCATTAACTGTGTCACAAATCTACAGAAAGCAGCTGGCTTTGCTACTGGGTCTGGGGCGCTCTGTATTAATGCCATAAGGGTGTCTGCCGACCATGGTGCCCAAGTCCTTATTTGCATTCTACGAGTGACAGTAGGCGGGGCATTTGGATGGGCTGCTTGTCCAAATTCTGGATTGTTTACCTGAACAATGCGTGTATCAGTGCGTACGGGAGCTACAGTTTCTGGATGAGGTTTTTGTGCCCCACAATGCACACATTCTACTGCCCATTCTGGGTTTTGTGCTCCACAATCCTGACAAACCCATCCTCTCCCCTCAAGTACAGGATATATCTTGTGTGGTTTGCGTTCTATGTCAGTGTATGGGGGTGGGATGGCTGAGCTGGGAGCCTCGACATTTTTTGTTCTTCTATCTTTCATATCCCAACCATCACAATCTGGATTATATTTCCACCCCTCTTCTTTCGCTCTATTTGAGACCTTAATTAAGCATTGAACCTGACGCATCCATTGCTTCTCTAACACCTCTCCTTGTCTGTCCCTTTTTATTTCACTCCATACATCCGGGTCTAAGCCCGCTGCTCCTTTCACCTTAAATTTACGAAGGACATCCTTTAAGTCCTGTGCTTCGGTTTTCCCATAAATGTTCTTAATTATCTGTGGCACCGTATAGTGCGCCACAATTCCCTGACAGGGTTTTGTGTTCCTCTGGCCCATTCTAACAGTCCTGCCTAGGTAGCGTGTGGGACACTTAGTGTACAATATAATGCGGCTACAACATATACAAGAATGAATAAATACTTTATATGCTAGCCCAATAACAAACCAGCTAAGTTACACTAGTTCCTCGTTGCCTTCCTCCTAGGGTGCTAGAATACTAAAAACCTCTCTGGAATGAGATTTCTGAAACCGAATTACCTTATATGCTAGCCCAATAATAAATAATTACTTTATATGCTAGCCCAATAACAAACCAGAATGCGGCTACAACATATACAAAAATGCGGCTACAACATATACAAGTATTCCTTTAAGTGGCCAGGTATCCGACTAGATCTCCGGACTTTATGGAGATCTTATTCCCTCCCCGTATCTGGGATCCCTCTCATGCACTCTTATCCCTGCTTTATGGAGCAGACAGGGCTTATACTCTCAACCCGTCTATCGTTTATGAGTTAGATGTGAGGTTAAGCATAAGCGTCAGACCCCCAAAGTCCTCTTGCGAGGTAAGGGCGCATTCCGTTGCTTAGTTCGGCAATCCCCTTCTAACTCATACCATCCTTGACAAGGCTCATTCACTTTCTCAACAAGACAGACAAGACAGACAACAAATAAACAAATAATCCCAGCAATATAAACCAAAATATGCAGTAATTCTAGACTCACCACTACAGAGGCTGGTGTTTTAAAACCAGGAGAACCGTAACTGACAGAACGGATAGGCACAAATCAGGGGAGCACAGAATATAAGAAAAATAAAGCTTTTTCTTACCTGGCCAGGTTTTTGATCTGTGGTTCCCGGAATGCCTATTCCTTTTTGTTCCGTCAGCGTAGCTCAGCCACCTCTTGTAGTATCATCGGTGAGTCCCTCGTTCGGGCGCCAAAATGTTAGGGGCAACTCTTAAATAAGTTGCTTTAAGTTTATATTGCTTTGTCAAATTATTGCTTCTATAGGAATTAAGACACAGAGTCAGAAATCCGTGTATCAGTTCTGAGCATAATGGACTGCTGCCTTTACTTCTTTCAAAGGCCTTTTATAGGCAGCTCTACAAGCAGTAATTTTATCGGCATTACCAAATGAGGTTAAGGTACAAAGAGTTTCTTATCAGCGAACATGTAATGATTATTCAGCAGTTCCAAATTCCATCTAGATACAGATTGATACGTACACAGAAGAGAAAAAGCACAAACAATTTAAATAGAACAATTGATACGTACACAGGTAAGAAAGGAGCACAAACAATTTAAATAGAACAATTGATACGTACACAGGTAAGAAAGGAGCACAAACAATTTAAATAGAACAATTGATACGTACACAATTTAAGTGGAACTCTAAGTCATTATTTCAACCCTATCACTTTAAAAAAATATATATATATAATGTTTGGGGGTTCAAAGTAATTTTCTTGCAAAAAAAAAATAATTTTTTCATGTAATTAATTTTTTCATGTAAACATGCTGGACTTTAAGTGGTTATACCAGAATGATGCCTGCAGGTTTAGGTATCATCTTGGTATCATTCTTTTCAGCCAGCGGTTGGCTTTCATGTAAAAGCAATCCTAGCAGCTAATTAGCCTCTAGACTGCTTTTACAAGCAGTGGGAGGGAATGCCCCCCCCCCCAACCGTCTTCCATGTTTTTCTCTGGCTCTCCTGTCCCAACAGGGAACCTGAGAATGCAGCCGTTGATTCGGCCAGCTGACCATAGAGCTGATCAGAGACCAGAATGGCTCCAATCATCTCTATGGCCTAAGAAACCTGAAGCTACAAGCATTTTATGACTTAGATTTCGCCGGATGTAAACAGCGCCATTGGGAAATTGGGAAAGCATTTTATCACACCGATCTTGGTGTGGTCAGATGCTTTGAGGGCAGAGGAGAGATCTAGGGTCTAACAGACTCCAATTTTTTCAAAAAGAGTACCTGTCACTACCTATTGCTATCATAGGGGATATTTACATTCCCCGAGATAACAATAAAAATGCTAAAAAAAAAAAAAAAATGAAAGGAACAGTTTAAAAATAAGATAAAAAAAGCAAAAAAAAAAAAAAAAAGCAAAAAAAAAAAAAAGCACCCCTGCCCCCCCCGCTCTCGGGTGAAAGCAAGCGTCGGTCTGGCGTCAAATGTAAACAGCAATTGCACCATGCATATGAGGTATCACCGCGAAGGTCAGATCGAGGGCAGTAATTTTAGCAGTAGACCTCTTCTGTAAATCTAAAGTGGTAACCTGTAAAGGCTTTTAAAGGCCTTAAAATGTACTTAGTTTGTCGCCACTGCAATTTTAAAGCATGTCGTGTTTGGTATCCATGTACTCGGCCTAAGATCATCTTTTTTATATCATCAAACATTTGGGAAATATAGTGTGTTTTAGTGCATTAAAATTTTAAAAAGTGTGTTTTTTCCCAAAAAAAGCGTTTGAAAAATCGCTGCGCAAATACTGTGTGAAAAAAAAAATGAAACACCCACCATTTTAATCTGTAGGGCCTTTGCTTTAAAATATATATATATATATATATATATATATATATATATATATAATGTTTGGGGGTTCAAAGTAATTTTCTTGCAAAAAAAAATAATTTTTTCATGTAAACAAAAAGTTTCAGAAAGGGCTTTGTCTTCAAGTGGTTAGAAGAGTGGGTGATGTGTGACATAAGCTTCTAAATGTTGTGCATAACATGCCAGGACAGTTCAAACCCCCCCCCCAAATGACCCAATTTTGGAAAGTAGACACCCCAAGCTATCTTGGCATTTTATAATTGTGATAGGTAGTGAGGAGTGAAATAAAAAATTTATGCCCTTAGAAATCCTGAAGGCAGTGATTGGTTTTCGGGGCCCCGTATGCAGCTAGGCCCCCAAAAAGTCCCACACATGTGGTATCCCTGTACTCAAGCAAGCAGAAGCAGAAGCAGCAGAATGTATTTTGGGGTGTTATTCCACATATGCCCATGGCATGTTTGAGAAATATATCATTTAATGACAACTTTGTGCAAAAAAAAAAAAAAGTTTGTCATATTCCTGCAACTTGTGGCAAAATATAAAATATTCCATGGATTCAACATCCTGAAGGCGGTGCTTGGTTTTCAGGGCCCCGTACGCGGCTAGGCTCCCAAAAAGTCCCACACATGTGGTATCCCCATACTCAGGAGAAGCAGCTAAATGTATTTTGGGGTGCAATTCCACATATAACCATGGCATGTGTGAGCAATATATCATTTAGTGACAACTTTTTGTAAAAAAATTTTTATTTTTATTTTTTTATCATTATTCAAACAAATGTAATATTCAATGGGCTTAACATGCCTCTCAGCAATTTCCTTGGGGTGTTTACTTTCCAAAATGGGGTAATTTGGTGGGGGTTTTGTACTGCCCTGCCATTTTAGCACCTCAAGAAATGAGATAGGCAGTCATAAACTAAAAGCTGTGTAAATTCCATAAAATGTACCCTAGTTTGTAGACGCTATAACTTTTGCGCAAACCAATAAATATACGCGTATTGACATTTTTTTTACCAAGGACATGTGGCCGAATACATTTTGGCCTAAATGTATGACTAAAATTGAGTTTATTGGATTTTTTTTATAACAAAAAGTTGAAAATATCATTTTTTTTCAAAATTTTCGGTCTTTTTCCGTTTATAGCGCAAAAAATAAAAACCACAGAGGTGATCACATACCATCAAAAGAAAGCTCTATTTGTGGGAAGGAAAGGACGCAAATTTTGTTTGGGTACAGCATTCCATGACCGCGCAATTAGCAGTTAAAGCGACGCAGTGCTAAATTGTAAAAAGTGCTCTGGTCAGGAAGGGGGTAAATCCTTCCGGGGTTGAAGTGGTTAAATTTTTCACTCTTTGTTATATTGCAGCCATTTGCTAAAATCATTTAAGTTAATTTTTTTTCCCTCATTAATGTACACACAGCACCCCATATTGACAGAAAAACACAGAATTGTTGACATTTTTCCAGATTTATTAAAAAAGAAAAACTGAAATATCACATGGTCCTAAGTATTCAGACCCTTTGCTCAGTATTTAGTAGAAGGACCCGTTTGATCTAATACAGCCATGAGTCTTTTTGGGAAAGATGCAACAAGTTTTTCACACGTGGATTTGGGGATCCTCTGCCATTCCTCTTTGCAGATCCTCTCCAGTTCTGTCAGGTTGGATGGTAAACGTTGGTGGACAGCCATTTTTAGGTCTCTCCAGAGATGCTCAATTGGGTTTAAGTCAGGGTTCTGGCTGGGCCATTCAAGAACAGTCACAGAGTTGTTGTGAAGCCACTCCTTCGTTATTTTAGCTATGTGCTTAGGGTCATTGTCTTGTTGGAAGGTAAACCTTCGGCCCAGTCTGAGGTCCTGAGCACTCTGGAGAAGGTTTTCATCCAGGATATCCCTGAACTTGGCCGCATTCATCTTTCCCTCGATTGCAACCAGTTGTCCTGTCCCTGCAGCTGAAAAACACCCCCACAGCATGATGCTGCCACCACCATGCTTCACTGTTGGGACTGTATTGGATAGGTGATGAGCAGTGCCTGGTTTTCTCCACACATACCGCTTAGAATCAAGGCCAAAAAGTTTTATCTTGGTCTCATCAGACCAAAGAATCTTATTTCTCACCATCTTGGAGTCCTTTGGGTGTTTTTTAGCAAACTCCATGTAGGCTTTCATGTGTCTTGCACTGAGGAGAGGCTTTCGTCGGGCCACTCTGCCATATATCCCCGACTGGTGGAGGGCTGCAGTGATGGTCAACTTTCTACAACTTTCTCCCCTCTCCCCTCTCCCGACTGCATCTCTGCAGCTCTGCCACAGTGAACTTTGGGTTCTTCTTTACCTCTCTCACCAAGGCTCTTCTCCCCTGATAGCTCAGTTTGACTGGACAGCCAGCTCTAGGAAGGGTTCTGGTCATTCCAAACATCTTCCATTTAAGGATTATGGAGGCCACTGTGCTCTTAGGAACCTTAGGTGCAGCAGAATTTTTTTTGTAAGCTTGGCCAGATCTGTGCCTTGCCACAATTCTGTCTCTGAGCTCTTCAGACAGTTCCTTTGATCTCATAATTCTCATTTGCTCTGACATGCACTATGAGCTGTAAGGTCTTATATAGATAGGTGTGTGGCTTTCCTAATCAAGTCCAATCAGTATAATCAAACACAGCTGGACTCAAATGAAGGCATAGAACCATCTTAAGGATGATCAGAAGAAATGGACAGCACCTGAGTTAAATATATGAGTGTTAAAGCAAAGGGCCTGAATACTTAGGACCATGTGATATTTCAGTTTTTCTTTTTTAATAAATCTGCAAAAATGTCAACAATTCTGTGTTTTTCTGTCAATCTGGGGTGCTGTGTGTATATTAATGAGGGAAAAAAATGAACTGATTTTAGCAAATGGCTGCAATATAACAAAGAGTGAAAAATGTAAGGGGGTCTAAATACTTTCCATCCCCACTGTGTATATATAGTTCACAATATAGAAAGCTACTTTCTGTTGCTTCTTCCAACATGTGGATGGAATTAGGCCCCTCTCTGTGGGTAGTATTGTACCCCTTTCTGTGTGTGTGGAATAGTATCCTTTCCTGTGTTTTTTTCTGTGGGTGGAATTAGGTCCCTCTTTCTGGGTTCTTTATTGGTTGAATTAGGCCCCTCTCTGTGGGTGTTCTGTGGGTGGAATTAGGCTGCTTTCTGTGGGTTGGAATAGGCCCCTCTTTCTGGGTCCTCTGTGGGTGTGGGTGGAATTAGGCCCCTCTCTGTGGGTAGTATTGTACCCCTTTCTGTGTGTGGAATAGTACTCCTTCCTGTGGGTGTTCTGTGGGTGAAATTAGGCCCCTTTTTGTGGGTCTTCTGTGAGTTGAATTATTGTAGGCACTCTGTGGGTGTTCTGTGGGTTGAATTGGGCCCCTTTCTGTGGGTCTTCTGTGGATGGAATTGTACCCGATTCTGTGGGTGTTCTGTGGGTGGAATTAGGCCCCCTTCTGTGGGTGTAATTAGGCCCTGTTATGTGGGACTTCTGTGGGTTGGAATAGGCCCATCTCTGTGGGTATCCTGTGGGTGGAATTAGGCCCCTTTCTGCAGGTGTTATTCTGGAGTAATTAGGCCCCTTTATGTGTGTCCTCTGTGGGTTGAATTAGGCCCCTCTTTGAGGGTGGAATTAGGCCCCTTTCTGTGGGTCTTCTGTGGGTTGAATTAAGCTCTTGGCTGGTGTTCTGTTGGTGGAATTAGGCCCCTTTCTGTGGGTCTTCTGAGGGTTGAATTAGGCCCCTCTCTGTGGGTCCTCTGTGGCTGTAATTGGGCCCCTTTCTGTGGGTGTTTGTGGGTGAAATTAGGCACTTTTCTGTGGGTGTCCTTTGGGTTTAATTAGGCCCCTTTATGTGGGTCTTCTGTGGGTTACATTAAGCTCCTTTCTGTGGGTCAAATTAGGATCTCTGTGGGTGTTCTATAGGTGGAATTATGCTCCTTTCTGTGGGTCTTTTGTGGGTTTGAATAGGCCCCTCTTTTTGGGTCCTCTGTGGGTGGAATTAGGCCCCTCTCTGTGTGTAATATTGTACCCCTTTCTGTGGGTGGACTAGTACCCCTTTCCATAGGTGTTCTGTGGGTGGATTTAGGCCCCTTTCTGTGGGTACTATTGTACCCCTTTCTGTGGGTGGAATAGTACCCCTTCCTGTGGGTGGAATTAGGCCCCTTTTTGTGGGTCTTCTGTGAGTTGAATTACTGTAGGCTCTCTGTGGGTGTTCTGTGGGTGGAATTAGGCCCCTTTCTGTGAGTCTTCTGTGGGTGGAATCGTACCCCTTCCTGTGGGTGGAATTAGGCCCCCTTTTGTGGCTGTTCTTTGGGTGTAATTAGGCCCTGTTATGTAGGTCTTCTGTGGGTTGAAATAGGCTCCTATTTCTGGGTCATCTGTGGGTTGAATTAGGCCCCTCTCTGTGGGTGTCCTGTGAGTGGAATTAGGCTTCTTTCTGTGGGTGTTCTTTTGGTGTAATTAGGCCCCTTTAGGTGGGTCCTCTGTGGGTTGAATTAGGCCCCTCTTTGAGGGTGGAAATAGGCTTCTTTCTGTGGGTCTTCTTTGCGTTAGAATGGGCCCCTGTTTCTGGGTCATCTGTGGGTGTAATTAGGTCCCTTTCTGTGGCTGTTCTGTGGGTGGAATTAGGCACCTTTCTGTGGGTGTCCTTTGGGTTTAATTAGGCCCCTTTCTGTGGGTCTTCTGTGGGTTTGAATAGGCCCCTCTTTTTGGGTCCTCTGTGGGTGGAATTAGACCCCTCTCTGTGGGTAATATTGTAGCCCTTTCTGTGGGTGGAATAGTACCCCTTCCCATGGGTGTTCTGTGGGTGAATATAGGCCCCTTTCTGTGGGTGTTCTGTAGGTGGAATAATACCCTTTCCTGTGAGTGTTCTGTGGGTGGAATTAGGCCCCTTTCTGAGGGTCTTCTGTGGGTTGAATTTGGCCCCTCTCTGTGGGTGGAATTAGGCCCCTTTCTGTGGGTTGGAATAGGCCCCTATTTCTGGGTCCTCTGTAGGTGGAATTAGGCCCCTCTCTGTGGGTAGTATTGTACCCCTTTCTGTGGGTGGAATAGTATCCCTTTCTGTGGGTGGAATTAGGCCCCCTTTTGTGGGTCTTCTGTGGGTTGAATTACTGTAGGCTCTCTGTGGGTGTTCTGTGAGTGGACTCTGCCCTTTTTCTGCGGGTACATTAGTGTCCCATTTTTGTGGTTCTATTTGTGAGGAACATGTATGTAGGTCTCCTTGGGTGGTATAGTGCACCATTTCTGTGTATGGTTCCTAAGGAGCAATAATAAGTAACCATTTACGTGGGTGTCCTTAGTAGGAAGATGTGCCCATTTGTTTGGGGTTGGGATAAGGGGGGGGGTTATAAGGTCCATTTGTGTGAGTTTCCCAGGGAAGAATGATGTCCATTTGTGTGGGTGTCCAGAGGTAACAGAGAGCCCCTTTTTGAACGTGTTGTATGTAAATTGTTATGTTTCCACATAACTGCTATGTAAAGACCACTGTGTTCATTTAAGTTATGGTTGTATATTTGTTACATGTCATGCTGCTGCAGTTGTTAAAATGGCTGAAAACGAATACTTTTTCTTTTTTCTTTTAACCTTTTTATTGCCTTCTATTACTTTTAAATAAGTGTACTTTGCTATTTTTTTAAAATGTGTTATGTTTAATAATTGTTGTTGGAATCAGAAAAGTAGAGGCAGTGTGCTAGCATAAACCATTGTTATCACCAAACACCACCCCCATACCACCCCACTCCACCACACCCCAGCAAACCAAAAACAATACATAAGCCATGTGCCCATGTGCATCCTATGAAAAGGTGCATAGGGTACATTTTTAGCTTAGTAAAATTACACTTTACCAGACATGTCTTATCTAAAATGTAACTCACTGGTTGAAGTAGTGATCGATCAACTGCTGCCGACACACATTGCCGCAAGGATTCTGCAAAATTTCTGGTATGAAGATGTCCTCTTCATCCTCCATGAGCTCCACATCAATGTCCTGTAGTGGTCCAGCATGCCGGGAAATGTTGTGGAGGATGCAGCAGGCCAGGAACGTGTCCCCCACTTTCTCCAGGGCATATTTAAGGAACCTGCTCTTTATGACACCGAAGGTCTGCTCAATGACAATCAAGGTCTTGGAGTGGGCTGCATTGTACCAGGACTGGGCACGAGAGGTGCAATAGGTGATAGGTGTAAACAGCCAGGGCAAACATGGGTGTCCGGAATCATCTAAGTGTAAAATTATTTTTTAAAGTTGCATCTAAGTTTTCCAAAACACTTATATAGCGTATGAGTGGAAAAAAAAATAGAGTTTGGGTGATTTGGAAAGAGGGGCACATTACTAAAAAGTCACAGGTAAGAGCATTGCAGAGGTGAGACATGAAGTGATCTTACAGGAATGTAAACAATAAACATGCATGCAAGAAAACATATATGAGGATTTGACACTACTTACCGAGTAGCCAGCTATGATGGAATGATCCCTTTTTGAAATTCTCAAAGAGCCGAGACTGGCAGAATATATGGGCATCATGGACTGACCTGGGGAATCCAGTCACCACGTCCCGGATTAACATCTGGCTGTCACACACTACCTGGATATTCATCGAATGGTAACCCTTGCGATTCCTATAAATATGCTCCTTGTGGCTGGGTGGAAAGAGAGGGACTTAGGTACAATCTATAGCGCCCATTATGTTGGAGATTAATGCCATGCTCTAGAATCCACCTTTGATCCTATCCCACTTATGGCGAGACAATGGCATGTATGTAGGTGGACCCAATTGCACGGAATCCCTGCAGCACTCGTCCAAGGACATGGCAAAAGGATGCCTGCGACATGCCGACAACATCCCCAGCCACCATTTGGTACAAAGCCAGCAACTTTGTCATATCTGGGATAGCATGACTCCTCTGGGTGGTGGTCTCAAGAACTAGCCACAGCCTCATGTACAGCCTCAGGATCAGCTCCTTGGTCAGCTGGAACTCCCTTAGACTTACCTTCCTGTTCCGTTTGTGAATTGGATTTTTTACCTCACTTTTTTTGCGATGTTTAACGACAATTTTTTTTTAGCGTTATTTAATACAAAATCGTTTTTTGTTTTTTTTTCTTTTTAATGAATTGGACTTGATTTGCAGTAAACCTTAGTAAATTGACCCCTTTGTCTAAGTTCCAGCAAGCAAAAAGCTGGGCAAGCTCAAAGTGGTACTATTGAAAGTTATACAGGAGCTGTAGCACCTGTGACCAATTAACCACTCCCCTTAATTAGTAAACTGAACGAAGGAAAGAAAAAAAAAGGCTATTTAAAATGTTACAGAAAAGATGGTTAAAAAACTGCAAGTAAAGACCCCCCCAAAAAATTAAAATGCAACCACAGCAATCGCCAGCAGTCAAAAGCAAAACTGTTTTTCACTCTCCACTCAAATTTCCCACTCTTCAGCTATCAACCTGCAAAATTCTTGGTTCCTTTTGCAGGCTTTGAAGAATGAGGGAGCCCATGCACCGCAAGTTTGCATAGACATGAGAAGCAGATTTCTCGGGGTCACTGAGGATTACAGTATCTGGAACTGCTTCATCCCAGCCACGTACTACTCCTAATCGTTCTGAAGATGGAAAATCATCTCTTAATGCTTGACGTATGTCTTCCTCTACTTCAGTGCCTCCAAAACTGCCATTATCCTCCTCCTCCCTTTGTGTGTTCTGTGGTGTCGCAAAAATGGTGTCTGCATAAAGCAGGCCTTGAGAGGAAAAGAAGTCCTCTTCTTCCTACCACTGCTCTGCCACTAGTGCCTGTTAGGGTTGCCACCTCATCCCTTTAAACCCAAACACATATGAATTACACAGGTTCTGAGGCTAATTTAATTCAGATAAGGCACCAAGTGTGTATAATTACCACCTTAATCAGCCACAGAACCTGTGTAATCATTATGTGTTCGGTTTTAAAGGGATGAGGTGGCAACTCTAGTGCCTGTCCATAATGCCATGCAGAGCCTGTTCCAGCAGAAGCATAACAGGGATTGTACCAATGATGCATGCATTGTCACGGCTCACCATCCTTGTGACCTCCTTAAATGGTGACAGTACAGTGCACGCATCCTTTATCAGCAGCCATTGGCGTGGGGAAAAAAAGCAGAGCCGGCCTGAGCCTATCGTTGTGCCATACCCACACACATACTCATTGGCCCTCTGCTGCATGTGCAACCACTGCAGCATTGCCAAAGTTGTCACAAATCAGATGGTTTACGGGCAGGAGGAATTCCAGCTGAATTTCAGCCAATCGAGCCCTGGCTGTGTATGACTGCCTGAAATGTCTAAAGACTCTTCTGGTCTGCTTTAGCAAATCTTCCAACCCTGGGTACCTGCTTAAGAAACCAAATTGCATACCTCCCAACTGTCAATGATTTTGAGGGACTGTCCCTGATTTGGAGCAATGTCCCTCTGTCCCTCTTTCCTCCTTATTTGTCCCTCATTTTGGTCTGATCTATATAGTTGTATATAAAATGCACTATTTATGTTTCAAAAAGTGTCTCCCAGTGCTAAACCTTTCATCCAATTTATAAATCGCTGCATCTGTAAATTTCAAAAGCCAATATAAATAAATAAAATAAAATAAAAAAATAAATAAAAAAAGCACTTGTGGGTTTTAATTATCTTTTTTTTTTGGGGGGGGGGGTTAATTCTCCATTAAGGGGGTTTGGAGTGGGGTCCTATGCCTACATACTTTTGCTAGTAGGTGTCCCTCATTCCCATCTCAAAAAGTTGGGAGGTATGAAATTGCTCCACCAAATTGAGGACATGTACCAGGCATGGCACATGTGTCAACTTTCCCTGTCTAAGCTCCAGCTGGCGGGGTGTGAACCACCTCTGGGCCTGCGCCTGCAGAGCTACCAGAATCTCTGCTCCAGTGTGTCTCCTGTGCACTAGACAGACCAGCTGAAGCACTGCATGGCATCTTTTAGACTTGTTAAATAGCCCCTTGGATGCTTAAGGGGTACTGGTAGTTCATAGGACAATTCAGCAGAGGAGGGCATGGAGGAGGAGGAGGGGGTGGAGCTGATAAATCTTGCATCATCACCACCAGCTAAATGGAGACTTGGTGGCAAAACAAGCTGCAGCACTGAGCCCTGTCCTGCATCCTTCCTAGTTGCAAGCAGAGTTACCCAGTGTACTGTGAACTAAATATATTGTCCCTGACCATGCTTGCTGCACATGTCAGCAGTAACGTAGACCTTGCAACCGACTGCTGATGGAACAGAGCTGGAATGGTCATGGGGCAAAGAAATAGTGACTGGGAACCTGCCATTGTGGTACAGCACATTCTGCAAAAATCATGGAAGGCGGCAGAATCCACCAGACGGAATGGCAGGAGTTGTAAAGCCAGCAGCTTTGACAAGCTTGAGTTTAGGCGCTGGGCATGTGGGTGGCAGTGAATGTATTTTTCTTTGCTGCAACAGTTGGGACAGAGTAATTTGCCTGCTATAGTCTACAGCTGGTGGTGTGCTGCTGGCAGACATGCTGCAGGGACCTGTGACACCTTCACTATACCATCATCCCTGTCAGTGGAGGCTGCTGAGAGGTCATGAGATATAGCGGGGTAGAAATGTGTATTTGGATGTACTTTAATCAATAAAAAGTGATAAGAGTTCACCTAGCATGAACAGTTGAATAAAATTCACTTAAATATCCATTAATGAGCCAGAAGGCTGTATCTTGAGTAAGGATGAACCGAACACCCCCCCCTCCCCGGTTCTGTTCGCACCAGAACACTGTTAAAGTCTATAGGACACAAACATGAAAAATCAAAAGTGCTAATTTTAAAAACTTATATGCAAGTTTTTGTCATAAAAAGTGTTTGGGGACCCGGGTCCTGCCCCAGGGGACATGTATCAATGCAAAAAAAAGTTTTAAAAAAGGACGTTTTTATGGGAGCAGTGATTTTAATAATGCTTAAAGTGAAACAATAAAAATGAAATATTCATTTTAATATAAATATCATGCCTGGGCGGTGTCTACAGTATGCCTGTAAAGTGACACAGTTTTCCCATGTTTAGAACAGTACCACAGCAAAATTACATTTCTAAAGGAAAAAAGTAATTTAAAACTGCTCGTGGCTGTAATGAATTGTCGGGTCTCGGCAATATAGATAAAACTCATTTTAAAAAAACAGCATGGGTTCCCCCCAGTCCATTACCATGCCCTTTGGGTTTGGGAAACCCCTGAACCAAAAATTAAAAAAAAAATTGCGTGGGGGGTCCCCGCCAAAATCCATACCGGTCCCCCAAAACATCTTGTCCCCATGTTGATGGGGACAAGGGCCTCATCCCCACAACCCTTGCCCGGTGGTTGTGGGGGTCCCTGGGCAGGGGGCTTATCGGAATCTGGAAGCCCCCTTTAACAAGGGGACCCCCAGATCCCGGCCTCCCCCTATGTAAATTGGTAACGGGTACATTGCACCCCTGCCATTTCACAAAAAAAGTGTCAAAATAGTAAAAAAGACAGGAGACACTTTGGGACAAGTCCTTTAAAGATAAAAAAAAAAAGTCCCACGATGTAAATCCATCATATGCCGCCGACGAGTCGAAAAAAGAAAAAAAAAGCTGCAACAGCTCTGCCTCAAAACGACCATGTGATGTCAGAGGAAGGCGGGGTCGCCCGTTTACGTCACCGAGTGGGGCCCCACCCTCAGCTATATAACAGCTGTCACCGAGAAGAAGCATCACTCGACAGGAGTCTCCCATGTAGGCGGAGCTGTTGCGGCTTTTTTTTTTCTTTTTTCAGCTCGTGTGACGTGAAATAGATCTACATCGCGGGACATCTTTTTTTATCTTTTAATAAAGAGCTTGTCCCAAAGTGTCTCCTGTCTTTACTATTTTTGACACTTTTTTTGTGAAATGTACCCGTTACCAATTCACATGGGGGGGTGGCCGGGATCTGGGGGTCCCCTTGTTAAAGGGGGCTTCCAGATTCTGATAAGCTCCCCGTCCGCAAACCCCCACAACCACCGGGCAAGGGTTGTGGGGATGAGGCCCTTGTCCCCGCCGACAAGGTGCTTTGGAGGTGACTCCAAAGCATCCCCCCCATGTTGAGGGCATGTGGCCTTGTACGGTTCAGGAGGGGGGGGCACTCTCTTGCCCCCCTCTTTTTCTGCGGCCTTCCAGGTTGCGTGCTCGGATAAGGGTCTGGTATGGATTTTGGGGGGCCCCTACGCCATTTTTTTAAAATTTTTGGTTCGGGGCTCCCTTTAATATTCATACCAGAACCAAAAGGGCCTGGTAATGGCCTGGGGGGGGGGGGGGGGCCATGTCGTTTTTTTCAATGAGTTTTATCTATATTGCCGAGACCTGACAATTCATTATAGCCGCGAAACACGGGAAAACTGCGCCACTTTACAGGCATACTATAGACAGCCCCCAGGCACGATATTTAAAGGAATATTTCATTTTTATTGTTTCACTTCCAGCATTATTAAAATCACTGCTCCTGGAAAAACATCAGTTTTTAAAACTTTTTTTTGCATTGATACATGTGCCCTGGGGCAGGACCCCAAGTCCTTAAACACTTTTTATGGCAATAAATTGCATATAAGCCTTTAGAATAAGCACTTTTGGTTTTTCATGCTAATGTCCCATAGACTTTAACGATGTTCCGCGGCTTTCGAATTTGCAGCGAACACCACATAATGTATGCTGTTCAGCGAACACCCAATGTTCGTGTCGAACTTAGGTTTGACTCAAACATTGGGCTCATCCCTAATCTTGAGGTGTTACAATTGTGAGGAAACTGCCACCATCATCCAAACACACTGCCTCTTACCCTCATGTAGATAGTAACAAGCATGGATGTTAGTCAAAACCAGTGGCATGGGGATATAATCCACAGCTCCTCCGCAACGTTCAATGCCCAATTAAAAAGAGAAAAGAACTCCTCATAGTGCAAACATCCAGATAATGTTTATTATGTTAAAAAGCCAAAGACTGTTACACTTACATTTTCGGAGAAAAAACAGGCAGTATAGGAAACATCCGGCGCTTCCAACCCACAAAATGGCCGCTGTATCCCAGTACACGAGTTGTGTCACGCCCCTGACAACGTCATTGATGATGAAATGCGTAGGGAGGAATCGGTGACATGTGACGCGACTCGTGTATTGGGATGCAGCGGCCATTTTGTGGGTTGGAAACGCCGGACATTTCCTATACTGCCTGTTTTTTCTCCGAAAGTATGAGTGTAACAGCCTTTTGGCTTTTTATCATAATAAACATTATCTGGTACATTAATACATGCACGAGGTTCTGTGGGTGCGTGCACGCGCCCAATGGCCAGCAGGGGAGCCAATCAGCAGGTCCGGCGGACTCAGCCAAAAATATGTAGCAGAATACATATTGGCATAAATTGATGAAGAATTTAGATTTTTTAAAAATTGTTATTGGGTATGTTTTATAGCAGAAAGTAATAAATATTGTTTTTTTTTTCTAAATTGACGCTCTTTTTTTGTTTATAGCAAAAAAAATAAAAACCGCAGAAGTGATCAAACACCACCAAAAGAAAACTGTATTTGTGGGAAAAAAAGGACATACATTTTATACAGCGAGTATAGCGTCGCACGACCATGCAATTGTCAGCTAAAGTAACGCAGTGCCATATTGCAACAATTGGCCTGGTCAGGAAGGGGATAAATCCTTCCGGTCCTTAAGTGGTTAACATTTATTTTAATGCCAACTGATTAGCTTATTTTAAGGAAGCTAATACTGAGATAGATATATGTGCTGTCATCGCTCATCACTTTCTGAAAATGCTAGCTGCCTGATTGCCATGCTGATAACCTGGCTTTAGTCCTTTCTGAGACACTGACCCAAATTAAATACATAGTATTTGGGCCAATCATTCAGTATTAACACCAGGGGATCAGCAAGACAGATAGACAACTAGCATTTGCAGAATGAAGTCAGCAATGGTAGCTTCTGTACTTGTCTTCAATACTGTTTTTGTAACGATCCCTGCATTTACAAAGCTGTATGTGTATTGGTTGAATGTGTCATACATTAACCGACAGTTTTAAAGAGACCCTATCAGCTCATTAAATATTTAAAGAGACCTTGTTAGGTTTCTGCCTGCTCATGTCTCCTACCACCGCTCCCGAAATTCGAACAAACATCAGTTGCACCCAATCAGATTCAGCTATCGTTTGGGACAGCCATGGGCGGCTGTTTGAATACAATAGCTTAATAGGGGGATTAGTCCATCCTTACTGTTTAGTGTAGAAAGAGAAGTGTATGGCCAGCTTTAGCAGTGACATAAAGTTCAGAGGAACTACATTGCCTGGGATGGGACAAAGACATCTGATATACCTGGAAGTGTCACTCTCTGCCATAGAAACTGACAGAGAGTGCTTGAACAGAGGGAAGTTAGGAGACACAGGCTACCATATAGTATACTACTTCTTCAAATGTAGGGAATATCTATTTAGTTAGATACCTGACAGGCTCTTTTTAATATCTTCAAGTGATTTCCTCTGGAAATCAGCACTACTGTTTTGCCTAGGTCAGCTTCTGAGCATGTGGTCTGGTATGGTTTAGGAGGGGGGGGCGCTCACTTGTCCCTTTTCCTGACCTCCAGGCTGCATGCTTGGATAAGGGTCTGGTATGGATTTTGGGGGGGGGGGCCCGAAGGGCCTGGTATGTAATGGGGGGACCCTATGCCGTTTTTTCCTTGATATTTGAATAGACGGATTTTTGGAATTCCACACCATAATATTATTGAATAATTAATGTACATACCATTGCATGCATTTGAAGAGTTAAAATTATGGAATAAACCAAACTGATGTGCATTGGCTAATTATGCTTCTGAGTAAAATGCACATTTTCAGGAGGTGATACCATCGGTGGGATTCGAAAACCCATGGCTGGAACCTCTGAAGAAAAAAGAGAAAAGAGAAAGGTCTGGTGTCCCCCAGTAACACACTTCCATCCCTATAACATATGGTAAAACAAATGATTTGCCCTGGGACTTTATATGAAGTGGGTACCGTTTCCGCCAGTAAACATAACAGTAGTAAATACAGTATATGGTTTATTCAAGTAAAATTGTTTACATGCATAGATAACACCAACAGTTGCCAAAAAAAAAAGATATATAAACAAGAAATATTGGTACATGGAGGTAATAGCAGTCATAGTACACGGGCATCATACTACCTGACTAGTTTCGCGAGATCCAGCTCGCTCTTCAGGGGTGGATGTGTGTAACATTGTAACTAAGATAAAAAAGTATATAGTTGGCAAAATGGCACAGTATTAGTTATAAAGGCACAGGGTAGGAGGGGTTATGAGTCCCCATACTTACCACTGAGCTTGACCATGGCTACAGGTGTGCGGCTCCAAGATAGCGGTAGCAGGTGCCTCACCAGGGAGCTGAGGGGGCGAAGTCAGATGGGACCCCACCAGGAGCCAAATGGCGAGCAGGCATGGCAAAGGTGTAGTGATGTAACCCTAGAGACCTCGTTAGTTCGTAAAGAGTGTAGGCTATAAACATAAGTATGTTTGTCAGGCATCTAAAGTAGTAAAGTAGAATCAATAAGTATTAGCATAAAGATATATATGCATGAAATGAGAGGCCTGGACCCAAAGATGGTAGGGAACATGGAGATGGTAAGAAACATAGGATAACAGAGGGATACTAGCAGGTGAAAAGATAGAAAAGAAAAAGAAGTGAAAGAGGTGGACTGTGATTGTGTAATAGTAGGGTAGTCATGTATCCCTAGAAGCCTCGTTAGTCCATAAAGAGTATAGGCTATAAACAGGAGTATGTTTGTCAGGCATCTAAAGTAGTAAAGTAAAATCAATGAGTATTGGCATACAGATATGTATATATAAGTAAAAAGGCCTGGGCCAAGGATGGTAGGGACATGGAGATGTTGGAAAACATAGGATAGCAGAGGGATACTAACAAGTGACAAGATGAAAAAGATGGAGAGGAAAGAGGGGTGGACTGTGATATTGTAGTGAGATGTGTGATAACAAAAATAAATAAAAATAAGTGCTCCAAAAATAAATAAATAAAAAATAAATAAAAGTAAATGAATAAAATAAATAAAGCTATATATGAGGTATGCAAGTGTGCCTAAATGTAACAAGTATCAAAAGGTGAAAATGGTAAATACCTGAGTATGGTGAATATCTTGAATATAAGAGTAATGAGACATAGCAGGCAACCTCCACAGCTGCTACCTTTGAAGGTAGCAGGGCATACCACTACGCTACGGAGCTGAGCACAATCATACATAGAAAATACAATTACTAATATTTGATTATTTTCATTCTATACAATAATGTTTTGCATTTGAGGCATTAATATTATGGTACCAACCATGCTCATGTGACATTGGCTATTAGGCATTCGCCTATTGTCAGCATACAGTATGCTGCTGATCAAGATGTAAGCTTTGCGGTTTTTATTTTCACAGTATATAGCTGGTTGCTAAGCAAGGGGCTGGAAAGCCGGCCGCGGCTTCCTTAACAACCGATGAATCCTCAGCTGTCAGCAGGGTGAATGAAAAAAAACAAAATCTTGGCCAAAAAAAATGCCATGGGTCCCCCCAGGTCCATACCAGGCCCTTCAGGTCTAGTATGGATTTGGAGGGGATCCCCCACATGCTAACATTTAAAAAAATTGCATTGGGGTCCTACCCAAAATCCATACCAGGCCCTCCGGGTCTGGTATGGATTTTAAAGGGAACTCCACACCAAAATGTAAAAAAAAATTGGCATGGGGTCCCCCCAAAAATCCATACCAGACCCTTATCCAAACATGCAGTCTGGAGGTCAGGATAAGGGGGGGGGAGCGAGTACCCCTCCTCCTGAACCGTACCAGGCCACATGCCCTCAACATGAGGAGGGAGCTTTAGGGTCCCCCCAAAGCACCTTGTCCCCAAGTTGATGGGGACAAGGGCCTCTTCCCGACATCCATGGCTGGTGGTTGCTGGGGTGTGCGGGCGGGGGGCTTATCAGAATCTGGAAGCTCCCTTTAACAAGGGGCCCCCAGATTCTGCCCCCCCTATGTGAATGGGTATCGGGTACATCGTACCCCTACCCATTCACCATAAAAAAGCAGTGAAATGTAAAAAAACACAATAGCCGGTTTTTGACCATTCCTTTATTGTAAATTAGCTCAGAGCCATCTTCTTCCCTGAGCTGTCTTCTCCCTGAGCTGTCTCTCCTGCCACCATCTCTACTGTCGCTGCCATCTTCTCCCACTGCTGTGTTCTTTCGCCCCGCCGGTTACCCGCTAATAAAAAAAACTGCTCTTTTTCTGTGGCTGTCTTTCTCCTCTGTATTGTACCCTGCTGTGTGGCATCTCTTACATAGCCATGGGGCGTGGCCATCTGATGACGTCACCTGGAGAGCCTGCCCCATGGCTATGTAAGACACACTACACAGTGGGGGACAACACAGGGGAGAAAGACAGCCTCAGAAGAAGAGCGGGCAGGGTTGTTGGGAAGAGGCCCTTGTCCCCATCAACATGGGGACAAGGTGCTTTGGGGGGGACCCCAAAGCACCCTCCCCATGTTGAGGGCATGTGGCCTGGTATGGTTCAGGAGGCTCGCCCCCACCCCTCTCCTGGCCTGTCATGCTGCTTGCTTAGATAAGGGTCTGGTATGTATTTTGGGGGGACCCCATGCCATTTTTTTTTTAATTTGGCATGGAGTTTCCATTAAAATCCATACCAGATCCAAAGGGCCTGGTATGGGTCTTAGGGGGAACTCCACACCATTTTTTTTTGTGTTAAGAAGTCCTCACCCCAACCCCCAAAAAAGTTACATGACAGAATTATCATAAGCAAAAAAAGACAAAATTAATTCAAAAGGCAGCGCACAAACTACATTGACACACACACAGCAGAAATGAATTAGCAAGAACATTCCTTTTTATCTCAACCATTACATAACAGTTGTAAGTCTAACCTGTGAGAATTAGAAGCAATCATCAAATTACAGCCTTAGTGGGGTGTGCAGAGTTAGGAATTATGCACACCCCCCAAAAACACATCTATTTGTAACACAATATACACTTTTTTTATTAGTCTCAGTAAAAGAACAACAGCACACAGATACTGTCAGTACTTAGTGACTGCCTCCTCCACATCATATGACCACCAAACAAATTACCAATAATACACAGCACATTTTAATAATCATGCAAATATATCTTTCACATAACAATGTACAATCATGATCTACAATCCAGGATCAAACAATAAACCGATATCCATCCTCTTAGTTAGCATATTCCCTCCCTGATCTGTCTTCACCCAATTCTCATATGCAACTTGACAGGTATCCTCAGAATGAAAAGAAACATTGTATAGACCACTGGCCACAAAATCCTGGAGAGCTAATATATCACTGACCTGTAAATTCAGCAACTTCTGTAACATCCACAGCGATTGTCTTCAGACCCACCTCACCACGGTATTCAGGCTTTACCTGTATTCCCATAGAATTTCACAAATTTATCGAACCCCCACAACATGGCGACGTCCTTTATTGGTTCCACCTTTATTTGGCCTCTCATTTATCCAAGGGTCCCCCTAGAAGAGGGGCCCCTAGAATACCCCCCAACCCAAAGCCTAGGCATACATGATACCCGCTCTTGAATCAGGAGGCCGAGAAGCCATCTTTGTAAGAAAAATTCAGGCCTGTTCTTAGGCCAAACAGCCACCCCAAATGCAAAGGCTTTAAATAACCTAACTAGGAAAAGGGAATTGTCCCCCAAGAAAATGGGGTTTTCTAGGCAGCAGAAGATGTAAAAGGGTAACACTCAGTTAAAAATAATAGTTTTTATTGGAACATATTGACAGTAAGTAAAAACATGAGCTGTGGTACAGGAGATACAAAAGCATAAAAAGCATAAAAACGCATAAAAACGCATGTATAACTACACATAATTGTACAAAAAGGTCAAGCGCTTTGATAAGGCTGACGCGTTTCGACCCCATCAGGTCTTCTTCAAAGGATATATATGCGCTGTAGAAAAAATGACATGCATAAAAATGTACATTAGTACAAATGTGCATAATTGTGTATGATAAATATAAGAATACAAAACAATTTGAAGTATAGTTACCAATCACACGTGTATGGCCATTTCTCCTGATTCTGAGGTCCTCAAAAAGTTTCCACCACCTGATCTTGGCCGACACCCCAAGGGGGGAAAAACCGTGCACAGCTGCGCAACTTGGATGGAATACACTTGTGAAGAAACCCTTGTGATCGGTGGGGGCATGTGGGCCGGCAGACCTGCAACCTATATATCAAGCAACAGCACTAATCAGTGCTTATATTGATGTATAACTAAGATTTAATTATAACTTAATAGGCTTGAATTAGGTAGATAGAATATTAATAATAATCACAATATAATCAAATTCAGGCTATTTTGTCCAACCCTCGTGATAAGCAACATACAGGTAAATTATATGCTTATAATCAGAAAATTATATCGTATATCCAAGTGGGTAATGACCCCCATAACAGGGAAGAGAAAACAAGGAAGAATTGTTAAAGGAGAGCAAGGAAGAGAAAGAAAGGAAAAATGCAGAAATAGAGGGAAAGGAGAGAAAAGTGCACCGACATGTGAGGAATGAGGGAGAAGGGAGAAGAAAAAAAAAAAAAAAAAGGAATGAAAGGGAAGGGACCTGGGAGGTGAGGAGAGGTGAGGGAAAAGGGGACAGGGTGGAGAGAAAAGAAGAAGGGGGAGAAGGGAAAGGTAGGACGAGTAAAGAAAAGAACAAGAAAGAATAAAAAAGAAGGAAATATAATTGATTGGGAGGGTTGGATAGGAACAATAATAAGGAAAAAGAGTGAAGGAATGATGTGCAATGTGAGCATTGCTAAAAGTGAGGAGTGGATGGGGAACAGAACAAGTGGAAAGTGAACAAACGTGAAAAGAAACAAAAAACAAACCAAACAAAACAAAACAACACCGGTGATGGAAAGTATAATAACCGTTGTGAAAAGTGAGAGGGACAAGTGAAAAGTGAAAGAAAGGGGAAGGGGGGCTGGGGTGAAGGAATGAAAGTGTGCAGTGAAATGTGAATATGGACTGTGGTGCAAAGGACAATTAATAATACCCATTATTACCTTAGGGATGTAAGGCGTGTGGGCAATGTAGCAGTATAGAAAAGACAGTATTGGTAGTTGCTCAGAATCAATAGTAGAAGGCAAAAAAGCCAAATCTAAAAATAGAATGATGAAATATTCCTATTCCTATCAGGTGTTGAAAGGGGAAAAATATATATTATATATGGACCATTGATGTCTAAAAAAGCAACATGGTCTAGATTTAGAGAAGTATGGGGGAATAGCCAAGGTTACCTGTAACAGAGATGCTCCTCAATGGATAAGTATCCTGTTGGAATGGTGGGGATCTAATGAAGGATCCCCAGGGGGTTGAACATAGATTGCAGCTGAAACTGGCTACAGGTGCACACCAGCCACCCCCATCCCACCCACCCATCCACCCTTCCAGAGACAGTGCAGAGAGTATCGGCACTCAACGTGTAGTCCACCTGGTGTTCTGGAAGACATAGCATCCCGGCATCCGCCGTCATCACTGCCACAATTGCGCACAAACGTGGGGACAGTCACGGCTCCCGGGATGATCCGGAATGCCGCTGGCAGGGGGAGTCACGTCCAGGCGGTATCAGCCCTCTAGTGGACGTGTGATTAAAGCGCAGGGCACCCTATGCTTGTCTCCCCTTGCCAGGAAGAAACACAGTGGCATGGAAGATCCCCCCAGAAGTAGGCAGCAAAGCAGGGGAACCGGACCTAGGCGGGGAAAAGATGAAAACCACAAAACATGTTAGCAAATTAGCAAAAAATTAATAAAGAATAATAATGAGTAATAACAAACATAAAGTATCCCTAAAAATCAGTGTGGGAACCTGCAGCAACCCACACTGTATTTTTTGGATTAAAGTTTTATTAGAGCTGAGAGCTGTGTGAAGTGTACTCAGAAAGTCCCCTAATTATCATCACTGTATCCATTCATTATGTGGGATGAAAAATATATACATATATGGATGTTATATAACAGCATAAATGAATACAGTAGGAAGAATGGAAATTTATCCATGGAGGGGAGACATGATATAGAGTACAACCAATTAAATTATAACAGAACAAAAAGAAAATGTATCTACTACAATAAGGGCATATTTAGTGTGTCTTGCCTGAGGAAAAACCTTGCAGAAAGGGGGCAAAGGAGACCGATTCATTGAGTCCAGGGGGTGACGTGGCCTGTAACTGGAAAATTCATTTTTGCTCCCTCTGGAGTAGGTCTTTGTTCCAGTCGCCCCATCCCCCCCCCCCCCCCACCCGGTATTTGTGCTCTGTGAAGTGCTGTAAAGGTGACATTGGGCACCCTATAGTTGTGATCAAAAACGACATGTCTCCCAATTGGGAGATATCGATTCCCAATTTCCATGCTGTAAACATGCTTGGATATTCGTCGTCAAAACTCTTGTTTGGTTTTGCCGTTGTAATAGGCACCACATTCGCACTCCATAAAGTATACTACCGCTCGGGTCTGGCAATTCACGAAGTGCGATGGCTTAAAGTTTTCTCCATTTGGGGAGACTAAATGTTTTGGCCTTCCTAATAAGTGGGCAGAATGTACAGTGACCACAAGGAAATGAGCCAGGAGTGTGACAGTGTTTATATCTTGTTTTCTGATCTTTGAATTCGCTTTGAACAAGCATGTCTTTGAGGGAAGTGGCCCTCCTAAAGGTTATTGACGGTTGTTTTGGAAGAAGAGTTTTTAATTTGGGGTCATCTGTTAGAATGCTCCAATGCTTTTGCAAGATATTTTTTATGGCTACATGTTGGTGTGAATACCGCATAATAATGTGAGTAAGATTCGAAGCAGTGGGGTTGTGAGATTGGGGTTTGTGCAGCAAAGAGGACCGAGATTGTATCATTGTTTTGTTGTATGCCTTCTTTAGGCATTATCTACTATAACCACGTGACAAAAGGCGGCCTCTTCTTTGAAAAGCGCATCAGTAGAGCAATTGCAACAAAGTCGCAAGTATTGCCCATAAGGGATCGAATTTATGAGTGATGATGGATGAAAGCTCACAGCATCGCCAGCCATGCTTTTGCAGAACAGAGTGCTGAGCAGCTTGTTGTCAAAGGTGGTTTGGGGTGTGCAGCAACTTTCTTTTCTCAGGTGTTTCCTTGTTCTATTAAATAACCTAACTAAGCTTGCTCACCTCCAGTGGCGGAATTATAGGGGTTGCTGAGATCGCCATGGCGACCGGGCCCCTTGCTGCAGTGGGCCCTTGAGGGCCCCCCTGTACTCTTTGATAGGTGGAACGGCAGGGGAGGCTGAGACTAGCTCGTCAGCGGAACTGTAATCGGCACTGACTGTGCAGACTGTGCTCATCAAAGTGAAAGCAAAGTGTGTGCTGTGCTCTTTGTCTCCCTCTACAGGGCAGTACCCGGCAGGAAGAACTAAGGTAAAGGTCTGAAGTTTTTTTATAAGATTATCTATCTACTGTCTACTATCTATGTGTGCTTATATGTGTGTATATGTGTGTGTGCATGTATATGTGTGTATGTATGCATGTGTGTGTGCATATGTATGTGTGTGCATGTATGTATCCATATGTATGTATGTGAGCGTGCATGTATGTATTTATGTGAGTGTGCATGCATGTATCTATGTGAGTGTGCATGCATGTATGTATGTGAGTGTGCATGTATGTATGTATGTGAGTGTGCATGTATGTATGTATGTGAGTGTGCATGTATGTATGTATGTGAGTGTGCATGTATGTATGTGTGTGTGTGTACATGTGAGTGTGCATGTATGTGCATGTGTTTATCAGTGGCGGTGCGTCCATAAGGGCGCACAGGCGCCGCCCCCTCTCTCCAGCCCCCCCCATGACCAATGGATAGATCTATCCATGGCCACCGCTGCCACCCCCATATTTAGGTTTCCAGACCCTTTTCGGGTGCCGAGCGCCTGAATGACAGCGGCGGGGGATGTTTTTAAGCACCTGATTAGAGCCATAGGCTCTAATAGGCTTCAAAATAGGTGAACTGCGATGCTTGGTGCTCACACTCCACCCAGGTGTGTTATAAAAGCGAATTAATATTCTCTTTCCTAACACTGAACCGCCTTTCTGCCAATCAGGTGTGCGAGTCTGTTACCCGTCACCTGATTGGCTGAAACGATAGGCGCAGCTATTGGACGCCTATCAGGAGGAGAGGATGGGAGATGAGGACGGCAGGAGACGCATGGAGGACCCCACTTGTGGCCGTCACCTGCTGCCCCACTAAGACAGGGTAAGTGCTGGGCAGACGGCGAGCGGGCGGGGGGGGGGATTCACAGTGGTAGCATTCGATGGCACAGTTGCAGCATTTGATGGCACACTGGCAGTATTTAATGGGCACACTGGCGGCATTTAATAGGCACAGTGGCAGCATTCAATGGCACAGTTGCAGCATTTGATGGCACACTGGCAGCATCTGATGGGCACACTGGCAGCATTTAAAGGGCACAGTGGCGGCATTTGATGGGCATAGTGGCAGCATTTGATGGCACAGTGGCAGACTTCTATGGGCACAGTGGCAGCTTTTGATGGGCACACTGGCAGCGTTTGATGGGCACGCTGGCGGCATTTGATAGCACAGCGGCAGAGTTTGATAGGCACAGTGGCAGCATTTGATGGGCACAGTGGCTACGTTTGATGGACACAGTGGTGGCGGAGTTTGATGGCACAGTGGCGGCGTTTGATGGGCACAGTGGCTGCAATTGATGTTTCTTTTTCTAAATTTCTCAGTTTGCTTGCGCCTCCCTAAAAATTTTGAGCACCAGCCGCCACTGGTTTATATGTGCGTGCATATGTGTATTTATATATATATATATATATATATATATATGTATATATATATATATATATATATATGTGTGTGTTTTTATATATATATATGTGTGTGTGTGTGTTTATACATGTGTGTGTGTGTGTGTGTGTGTTTACATGTATGTATGCACATTTTAGGTATACGCTTTTAATCCTGACCCCCTATATGTGTACAATCAGAACCGATTTTTTAATTTTTTTTGCTTGTTCATAGTACCAGCAAAAAAATGCTGTTCCTCCGAAAAGCGATCCATGCTCAGTTCACTTTTCAGAAGCATTTGACACCCGGTAAAGAGGCAATATGTTGCCTACTGACCGCCTGTTTTAACCCCTTAAATGCATCATCACTATCCCGCAACTGCATGCAATGCACACAGTTGCGCAGTGGTTGCAGGGCAGCCCCATTCACCTCGGGGGTATACTTCAAGGGTGCCCTAACTGGAAAAAGATTGAGAAACACCGGCCTAGAGGAACCCATCTCTCCATTTTCCTCCTGCAGCCGCTGAATGCCTGTGGGAGGGAGAGGAGGAGAAGCGGGGGGAATGGAGAAATCGGTTCCTTTATATGCAGCCACCCACTTGTGACCGGGCCCTGGTATTCCGCCATTGGGCTCCGAGAAAAGAGCCCTGTTCGGGGGTCAGGGGGGCCCTTCATGGTTTCTTGCATCGGGGCCCTGAAGGTTCTAGTTATGCCACTGCTCACCTCCACCCACCCAGTAAAGGACACACCCACAAGTGTAATTGATTCTGTCTCTTGAGGTAAGACTCAAGTGGTCACACCTGTTCATTAGGAATACAGACTCTTTACAAATGAAAAAAATGTCTCAGCATTGATATCTGGGCAGGGTAAAGCTCAAAATAACACATGGCCATAATCAGTGATCCCAAAATCTTTAAATCAAACTTGTATGTTGTTGGGCATGTGGAGGGTCCAAAACAGGAAATGACAACTTTGTGAGGGGTGCTTCACACAAATTGGTGACAAAGTGCATTCTTCATAAGCATATAACATTAAAATATGTGTGCAGCATCACACCATATCTGGGCCAAAACACCCCAGTTCTAGATTTGGTGCAAACCCACACTTGCTTGATTTATAATGTGATTTCTTGGGGTTCCATTATGTGAAACCCATCAAAAATGTAATCAGTGGTGAAAAAGAAAGTTTAACACCACAACATATAAACCTCTAGCCAGGTAGCAGGAGTGGGAATCAAACCAAGAAGTGCTAGGCTGTGAGCCACTATGCTGATCTATGTTTTTAGGCTGCATCTCTGTCGTGTCAAACTGTCCTAAGTCCCAGGGGTGCAAGAAGTTAATCAATGCAGATGTACTGTGGAAGGTCAGAGAGTGTCATGAACCGGTGTGACCAGATTGTGTGGACTGCAAAGAGGAAACCAAAACGCATGTAAAGTGAAATAAGAATGTTTATTAAAGATAAGTGATATAAATAAACAAACACCCCAAATATAAATAGTGCTCAACCAACCGACAGAAACCCACAAACAACAGATAATATATACAGCAAGGGGCAATACCGGAATCACAGATGTCAGCCAGGCCAGGGCCATACACAGCAGGTCAGCAGGAACAAGGGATATACCAGAAACATAAACGTAGCCAAGCCAAGGTCATACAAAGGAGATCAGCAACTGAACAAGGGCAGGTTGGGAAAGGGAGATAAAGGATGGGATAGGATACAGGCTCAGGAACAGGTTCAGGGTCGGATAGCAGGATAGCAGGATAGCAGGATAGCAGGATAGCAGGATAGCAGGATAGCAGGATAGCAGGATAGCAGGACGCAAGGAAGAAAGATACCAAGGCAAGCCTATGAGGGCTTGCCGGGTATTTATAAGGCTGTGGTAATTGACCTCATGTCACAGCTGATTGCAGAGTGTGCTGTTTGCTCCACACTGCCAGAGTGCACCCGCTGGTGGACACCGGTACTACGGCCCAAGGATGCAACAGTGCCACCAGCAGGAGAGACCTCTTACTGCAGGTCCCAGGTGTTGGAAGACACCCGCTGGTGGACACTGGTACTGCGATCCAAGAGGCCGATAGCGCCACCAACGGGTAAACCCTCTCATGACAGTACCCCCCCTAAAGGAGCGGCCTCCGGACGCTCTAACAAGGTGCAATTGTCCAAAGTTCATTGCCTCCAACCGAACAGATGAGGGCACATCAGGCTGGGCATCGGGTACATCAAACTGGACAGTGGGTACGTCTGAGAAGACAGCGGGCACATCCGAGCAGGCAGCGAGCACATCCGAGCAGGCAGCGGGCACATCCGAGCAGGCAGCGGGCACATCCGAGATGACAGCGGGCACATCCGAGATGACAGCGGGCAGGAACATACCAAGCTGGGCAGCGGGCACTTCGAGCTGGGCAGCAGGCGTATCAGGCTGGGCAGCAGGCACGGGCACTTCGAGCTTGGCAGCAGGCACTTCGAGCTGGGCAGCAGGCACATCAGGCTGGGCAGTGGGCATGGGCACTTCGAGCTGGGCAGCAGGCACATCAGGCTGGGCAGCAGGCATGGGCACTTCGAGCTGGGCAGCAGGCACATCAGGCTGGGCAGCGGGCATGGGCACTTCGAGCTTGGCAATAGGCACATCAGGCTGGGCAACGGGCATGGGCACTTCGAGCTGGGCAGCAGGCACATCAGGCTGGGCAGCAGGCATGGGCACTTCGAGCTGGGCAGCAGGCACATCAGGCTGGGCAGCAGGCATGGGCACTTCGAGCTGGGCAGCAGGCACATCAGGCTGGGCAGCAGGCATGGGCACTTCGAGCTGGGCATCAGGCACATCAGGCTGGGCAGCGGGCACGGGCACTTCAAGCTTGGCAGCAGGCACTTCGAGCTGGGCAGCAGGCACATCAGGCTGGGCAGCGGGCATGGGCACTTCGAGCTGGGCAGCAGGCACATCAGGCTGGGCAGCGGGCATGGGCACTTCGAGCTGGGCAGCAGGCACGTCAGTCTGGGAAGCTGGCACATCAGTCTGGGAAGCTGGCACATCAGTCTGGGAAGCTGGTACTGAGAGATCAGGCTGGAAGGCAGGCACAGGGACAATAGACTGGGAAGCTGGCACATAGGACTGGGAAGCTGGCACATCAGACTGGGAAGCTGGCACATCAGACTGGGAAGCTGGCACATCAGACTGGGAGGCAATCTTCAAGACATCAGGCTGGAAGGCAAGCTGCAAGACATCAGGCTGGGAAGCTGGCACATCAAACTGGGAAGCTGGCACATCAGACTGGGAAGCTGGCACATCAGACTGGGAAGCAATCTTCAAGACATCAGGCTGGAAGGCAAGCTGCAAGACATCAGGCTGGGAAGCTGGCACATCAAACTGGGAAGCTGGCACATCAGACTGGGAAGCTGGCACATCAGACTGGGAAGCTGGACATCCGTCTGGGAAGCTGGCACATCCGTCTGGGAAGCTGGCACATCAGGCTGGTAGGCAGGCATCGAGACATCAGGCTGGGAAGCTGGCACATCAGACAGGGAAGCTGGCACATCAGACTGGGAAGCTGGCACATCAGACTGGGAAGCTGGCACATCAGACTGGGGGGCAATCTTCAAGACATCAGGCTGGAAGGCAAGCTGCAAGACATCAGGCTGGGAAGCTGGCACATCAAACTGGGAAGCTGGCACATCAGACTGGGAAGCTGGCACATCAGACTGGGAAGCAATCTTCAAGACATCAGGCTGGAAGGCAAGCTGCAAGACATCAGGCTGGGAAGCTGGCACATCAAACTGGGAAGCTGGCACATCAGACTGGGAAGCTGGACATCCGTCTGGGAAGCTGGCACATCCGTCTGGGAAGCACATCAGACTGAAAGGCAGGCACATCAGGTTGGTAGGCAGGCATCGAGACATCAGGCTGGGAAGCTGGCACATCAGACAGGGAAGCTGGCACATCAGACTGGGAAGCTGGCACATCAGACTGGGAGGCAATCTTCGAGACATCAGGCTGGAAGGCAAGCTGCAAGACATCAGGCTGGGAAGCTGGCACATCAAACTGGGAAGCTGGCACATCAAACTGGGAAGCTGGCACATCAAATTGGGAAGCTGGCACATCAAATTGGGAAGCTGGCACATCAGACTGGTAGGTAGGCATCAAGACATCAGGCTGGAAGGCAAGCTTCAAGACATCAGGCTGGGAGGCTGGCACATCAAACTGGGAAGCTGGCACGTCAGACTGGGAAGCTGGCACGTCAGACTGGGAAGCTGGCACGTCAGACTGGGAAGCTGGCACGTCAGACTGGGAAGCTGGAACGTCAGACTGGGAAGCTGGAACGTCAGGCTGGGAAGCTGGAACATCAGGCTGGGAAGCTGGAACATCAGACTGGGAAGCTGGAACAGCAAACTGGGAAGCTGGCACAGCAAACTGGGAAGCTGGCACAGCAAACTGGGAAGCTGGCACATCAAACTGGGAAGCTGGCACATCAAACTGGGAAGCTGGCACATCAGGCTGGGAAGCTGGCACATCAGGCTGGGAAGCTGGAACATCAGACTGGGAAGCTGGAACATCAGGCTGATAGGCAGGCATCAAGACATCAGACTGGGAAGCTGGCACATCAGACTGGAAAGTGGGAGCAGGTTGGGTTACTGGCAGGATTGTGTGAGTGGGGAAGAACTTCCGTTTCTTCTTTGGCTTAACTGCTGGAGATCTGTAGGTGGCTGTAGGACTGTAGACAGGAGGTGAGGCATACTGAAAGGAAGGGCTGGGATATGGCAAGGAAGGGGGAACAGCAGCCAGAGGGAGTTCTTGTGGGGAAGTTGCAGGTATTAGAGAAGAGGCAGGTGGGTTAAAGGCAGGATAGGTGCAGGAAGTAGAAACAGGGCATTGATACTTGGTGGGGAGCAGGGTATATTGGACTGCAGCTGAGGTTGCCAGGGGTGATGGGAGAAAGGACATCTGAGCAGGCAGGTATTTAGTAGCAGGTCTGGTTTGTGGAGAGCTGACAGAAGCTGGGCATAACAGGTCTAACCATGCCTGAAGTACAGGTAGCACAAAAGTGGCCTCACATTCCCCCTGTCTAACCAGCGACTGCACTTCATCTATACAATCCTTCAACAACTGTTTGGGACAAACCGAATAATGCTCAAAAAAGGATGCAGAGTCATCCTCCAACAGCCATACTAAGGACGCAATCTGGTTAATGCTGAAGGGGGGAGAAAAGTCATCATGGCCCTCTGGAATACAAGGCAGAGCCAGCTCTGTACACATTCCAATCAAAGGCTGAACATCCTCAAACCGTATACTGCCCTGATCGACCACAGAGTGAGCTAAACGGATAATCTCCAGCAGCTGATCACTGGACCACCCTTTCAATGTCTGGCGGAGATATTCAGAACTCTCTGTTGCCAGCAGAGCATAATAAGCAATTATATCTGAATTCATCCCAGTAATGTGCAACAGAACCGAGATGGTTCCCTTGTGCAGCCACTTCTGGTCAGAGATGGCCTTGGTATACTGTCATGAACCGGTGTGACCAGATTGTGTGGACTGCAAAGAGGAAACCAAAACGCATGTAAAGTGAAATAAGAATGTTTATTAAAGATAAATGATATAAATAAACAAACACCCCAAATATAAATAGTGCTCAACCAACCGACAGAAACCCACAAACAACAGATAATATATACAGCAAGGGGCAATACCGGAATCACAGATGTCAGCCAGGCCAGGGTCATACACAGCAGGTCAGCAGGAACAAGGGATATACCAGAAACATAAACGTAGCCAAGCCAAGGTCATACACAGGAGATCAGCAACTGAACAAGGGCAGGTTGGGAAAGGGAGATAAAGGATGGGATAGGATACAGGCTCAGGAACAGGTTCAGGGTCCGATACAGGTTTACAGGATAACAGGATAGCAGGATAACAGGTCAGGGCGCAAGGAAAAAGATACCAAGGCAAGCCTATGAGGGCTTGCCGGGTATTTATAAGGCTGTGGTAATTGACCTCATGTCACAGCTGATCGCAGAGTGTGCTGTTTGCTCCACACTGCCGGAGTGCACCCGCTGGTGGACACCGGTACTACGGCCCAAGGATGCAACAGTGCCACCAGCAGGAGAGACCTCTTACTGCAGGTCCCAGGTGTTGGAAGACACCTGCTGGTGGACACTGGTACTGCGATCAAAGAGGCCGATAGCGCCACCAACGGGTAAACCCTCTCATGACAGAGAGCCAGTGAACAATCTGTTTCTGGCATATTCCATTTGCTTGGAAGGCTGGGTATGGCTGATTACTGTCAGCATGTTGAGAGATAAACAGTGTCATTTTGTGGATTTTGGCTTTCTAAGAGGCTGCAATTAGTGCTGGTGGGGAAATGTTAAGGCTGATTATAGTCTATGCCAATGGAAAACATATAACACAACCCTCCTACACATAAATACTACATTTAGACATAATTTAGGGAAGGACCTGAGTCAGGAGTTATGTGTAACGACTTCAGCCCTGGAAGATTTTACCCCCCTTCCTGACCAGAGCACTTTACAATTTGGCACTGCATCGCTTTAACAAACAATTACACGGTCATGTGACACTGTACCCAAACAAAATTTGCATACTTTTTTCCCACAAATAGAGCTTTCTTTTGGTAGTATTTGATCACCTCTGCGTTTTTTATTTTTTGTGCTATAAACAAAAAAAGAGCGACAATTTTGAAAAGGAATACAATATTTTTTACTTTTTGCTATAATAAATATCACCAATTTAAAAAAAAAAAAAAAAATTTCTTCATCAGTTTAGGCTAATATATATTCTTCTACGTATTTTTGGTAAAAAAAACCCGCAATAAGCGTATATTGATTAGTTTGCGCAAAAGTTATAGCATCTAAAAACTATAGGAAAGCTTTATGGCATTTTTATGGCATTTTTATTATTTATTTATTTTTTTACTAGTAATGGTGGTGATTTTCGATTTTTAGGGGTACTGCGACATTGCGATGGACAGTTTGGACACCTTTGACACATTTTTGGGACCACTGACATTTATACAGCGATCATTGCTATAAATATGCACTGATTACTGTACAAAATGTCACTGGCAGGGAAGGGGTTAACACTAGGAGGTGATCAAGGGGTTAAATGTGTGTTCCCTAAGTGTGTTCTATCTGTATAGGGATAGTACTGACTAGGGGAGGATACATATCGTTGTTCCTACTTAGTAGGAACAAACAACATGTCTCCTCTCCCCTGACAGAACAGGGATTTGTGTGTCTACACACACAAATCCCCATGCTGGCTCTTGTGCACGCAATCACGCTTGGCTGGCGGCGACCGCCGGCCAGGGGCATTGGGTCCCCCTCTGGTGGCTTTTAAAGGGAGCCCTATACCCGTACAGGGTTTCGCTCAAGGGTGCCATTCTGCCCCAGTAAAAAGACGCGAGCTGGTCGTGAACCGGTAACAACATAGGAAGAACAGAATGTCTCTGTGGCATGTTTGGGATACGAGCCCAGAAACTCAGTGCAGGTAGGCGGAAATGCTAACCACTAAGCCACTGTATTGCCACATGTGGAACCCTCCTACACATAAATACACATAAATACTGCATTTCTTTGGACATATAGGTGGTGGAATTACATTAGTCAGGAGTTATTCTTCTTGATTTATTCTTGGATATTTGGTGGTTCTTGGTGTGTGAGTGTAAAATAGTGATGTTACCCTCTGAATTTTGGGAATGCCATTTTGATTTCTGATGTTGGCGCACATATCACATTTTCTGGGCTCAAATTAGGATTATTTGTAAATAAAAAACACACAAAATTGTGACTCATTTTAGAAAACATTCCACATTCTAGCATTCTTAAAAACAAAATAGATTTAGAAGAAGCAACATTGTTGCAATGACAATTTCTTTGAGAGAAAGATACATTCATCTCAACATGAAAAGGATTTATTTGGGAAAGTTACAATTGTACCATTGGAATCAATGGCTGAAACTTGCATTGGGCTACATAACTCACATTTTCACTCCCAGAAAACGCTCATTTTTGTATTTACTATAACTCTTGTTAACAACTTCCTGCCTGGCCTATAGCAGAATGACGGCCGAGCGGTGGTTGCGTTATCCTGACTGGGCGTCATATGGCGTCCTGCAGGATGACAGCTGCCGCGTGCCCATGGGGCATCAGTCTGACACACCGCTACACCGATCTCAGTAAAGAGCCTCCGATGGAGGCTCTTTACCACGTGATCAGCCGTGTCCAATCATGGCTGATCACAATGTAAACAGGAAGAGCTGGTGATTGGCTTTTCCTCACTTGCGTCTGACAGTGCCAGTCAGTGCCCACATATGGGCATTGACTGGCACCATTATGTAACAGAATAATTAAGTGATGCCCAGCAATGCCACCCATCAGTGTCATCAGTGCCACCCATCAGTGTCCATCAGTGCCACCTATCAGTGCCAATCAGTGCCCACCTATCAGTGCCCATCTGTGCCAACTATCAGTGCCACCCATAAGTACCCATCAGTGCCACCTACGAGTGCCCATCACTGCCGCCTGTAAGTGCCCATCAGTGCCTACCAGTGCCACCTATCAGTGCCCATCAGTGCCACCTATCAGTGCCCATCAGTGCTGCCTATTAGTGCCCATCATCAGTGCCACCTCATCAGTGCCCATCAGTGCTGCCTTATCAGTCAGTGCAGCCATATTAGTGCCCATCATTGAAGACGAAAGGTGATCAAATACCACCAAAAGAAAGCTCTATTTGTGGGAACAAAATGATAAAAAATTGGTTTGGGTACAGTGTAGCATGACCGTGCAATTGTCATTCAAATTGCGACAGCGCTGAAAGCTGGAAATTGGCTTGGGCAGGAAGGTGTCTAAGTGCCTGGTATTGACGTGGTTAAAAAAGCCATGGGAGGTAAAATGAGAATAGTTTGCAGGTCTGAACATGCTCAGTTGTGTTGGCACCTAGTTGTAAAGAGACAGGGAATTTATCTCTTCTCAGACTTTTAAAGATATTTCAGTGTAGAAATCACTTTTTCACACAGTTTAAAAGCAGATTATCTTTAACCACTTGCCGACCGCCTCACACAGATATACTGCGGCAGAATGACACGGGCAGGGGTACATTACTTGCCTCCCGCGGGTACGTTACTTGCCTCCCGCGGGCGGGGGGTCCGATAGGACCCTCCCCGGTGCCCGAGGCGGTTGGCTTCTGTCCTCGAGCGATCCGTGCTGAGGGGGAGGCCATCCATTCGTGGCCACCTCCTCGCGATCGCTCCCAGCCAATGACAAGCTTCCTCTGCTGCTGTATAGTAAACAGCAGCATAGGAAGTGATGTCATCGCTCCTCGGCTCGGTATTTTCCGTTCCGGCGCCGAGGAGAGAAGACATCGATGTGAGTGCACAACACACACACACATACAGTAAAACACATCAGGCATACTTTACACCCCCCATCACCCCCTAATCATCCCCTGATCACCCCCTAATCACCCCCCCCCGTCACATTGACACCAAGCAGTTTTCTTTTTTTTACTGATTACTGCATTGGTGTCAGTTTGTGACAGTTAGTGTGGTAGGGCAGTTAGTGTTAGCCCCCTTTAGGTCTAGGATATCCCCCTAACCCCCCCTAATAAAGTTTTAACCCCTTGATCACCCCCCGTCACCAGTGTCACTAAGCAATCATTATTCTGATCGCTGTATTAGTGTCACTGGTGACACTAGTTAGGGAGGTAAATATATAGGTTTGCGTCAGCGTTTTATAGCCTCAGGGACCCCCATATACTACCTAATAAAGGTTTTAACACCTTGATTGCCCCCTAGTTAACCCTTTCACCAGTGATCACCATATAACTGTTACGGGTGACGCTGGTTAGTTAGTTTATTTTTTATAGTGTCAGGGCACTCGCCGTTTATTACCTAATAAAGGTTTAGCCCCCTGATCGCCCGGCGGTGATATAAGTTAGGTTTTAGGGTCAGATAGGGTCTGTGTCGCCCCAGGCAGCGTCAGGTTAGCGCCAGTAGCGCTAACACCCACGCACGCAGCATACACCTCCCTTAGTGGTATAGTATCTGAACGGATCAATATCTGATCCGATCAGATCTATACTAGCGTCCCCAGCAGTTTAGGGTTCCCAAAAACGCAGTGTTAGCGGGATCAGCCCAGATACCTGCTAGCACCTGCGTTTTGCCCCTCCGCCCGGCCCAGCCCACCCAAGTGCAGTATCGATCGATTACTGTCACTTACAAAACACTAAACGCATAACTGCAGCGTTCGCAGAGTCAGGCCTGATACTTGTGATCACTAACAGTTTTTTTTGTAGCGTTTTGGTGAACTGGCAAGCACCAGCCCCAGGCAGCGTCAGGTTAGTGCCAGTAGCGCTAACACCCACGCACGCACCGTACACCTCCCTTAGTGGTATAGTATCTGAACGGATCAATATCTGATCCGATCAGATCTATACTAGCGTCCCCAGCAGTTTAGGGTTCCCAAAAACGCAGTGTTAGCGGGATCAGCCAAGATACCTGCTAGCACCTGCACTTTGCCCCTCCGCCCGGCCCAGCCCAGCCCACCCAAGTGCAGTATCGATCGATTACTGTCACTTACAAAACACTAAATGCATAACTGCAGCGTTCGCAGAGTCAGGCCTGATCCCTGTGATTGCTAACAGTTTTTTTGGTAGCGTTTTGGTGAACTGGCAAGCACCAGCGGCCTAGTACACCCTGGTCATAGTCAAACCAGCACTGCAGTAACACTTGATAACGTGGCGAGTCCCATAAGTGCAGTTCAAGCTGGTGAGGTGGCAAGCACAAGTAGTGTCCCGCTGCCACCAAGAAGAAGACAAACACAGGCCCGTCGTGCCCATAATGCGCTTCCTGCTGCATTCGCCAATCCTAATTAGGAACCCACCACTTCTGCAGCACCCGTACTTCCCCCATTCACATCCCCAACCAAATGCAGTTGGCTGCATGAGAGGCATATTCTTTATGTCCTTCCGAGTACCCCTACCCAACCAACACTCCCAAAAAAGATGTTGTGTCTGCTGCAAGCGCGGATAGACGTGACACCCGCTATTATCGTCCCTCCTGTCCTGACAATCCTGGTCTTTGCATTTATGAATGTTTTGAACGCTACCATACACTAGTTGAGTATTAGCGTACGGTACAGCATTGCACAGACTAGGCACACTTTCACAGGGTCTCCCAAGATGCCATCGCATTTTGAGAGACCTGAACCTGGAACCGGTTACAGTTATAAAAGTTACAGTTACAAAAAAAAGTGCAAAAAAAAAAAACACAAAAAAATATATGAAATAAAAAAAATAGTTGTTGTTTTATTGTTCTCTCTCTCTCTATTCTCTCTCTATTGTTCTGCTCTTTTTTACTGTATTCTATTCTGCAATGTTTTATTGGTATTATGTTTTATCATGTTTGCTTTTCAGGTATGCAATTTTTTTATACTTTAATGTTTACTGTGCTTTATTGTTAACCAGTTTTTTGTCTTCAGGTACGCCATTCAGCTGCAGTGTGGATTTATTTATCTTGACAGCAACAGCGTTTGCTCCCACGATATATAAAGCCGTGACTCCAGCGGAGGTGATATATGCCGAAGCATGGGGGCAACAGGGGCAGAGAAGCGATTTGCTCCTAACTTTTGGAGCGGATGCCCCCATGCTTCGGCATATGTAAATGGTGCATGTATGCCCATCATTAGAAGTGGGTGGATGAAGGGAGGTATTCTAATGGTGGGCATACCCACCGATCAATCTCTTTTTTTCGTTCAGCCCAAAGGCTGCATGAAAAAAAAGTTTACAATATATGCCCAACAAGGACCTGCAAGGTACTGGTATGTTGCTGGACTTTAGGTGGTTATACCAGAATGATGCCTGCAGGTTTAGGTATCATCTTGGTATCATTCTTTTCAGCCAGCGGTCGGCTTTCATGTAAAAGCAATCCTAGCAGCTAAGACTGCTTTTACAAGCAGTGGGAGGGAATGTCCCCCCACCGTCTTCCATGTTTTTCTCTGGCTCTCCTGTCCCAACAGGGAACCTGAGAATGCAGCCTGTGATTCAGCCAGCTGACCATAGAGCTGATCAGAGACCAGAGTGGCTCCAAACATCTCTATGGCCTAAGAAACCGGAAGCTACGAGCATTTCATGACTTAGATTTTGCCGGATGTAAACAGCGCCATTGGGAAATCGGGAAAGCATCACACCGATCTTGGTGTGGTCAGATGCTTTGAGGGCAGAGGAGAGATCTAGGGTCTAATAGACCCCAATTTTTTCAAAAAAGAGTACCTGTCACTACCTATTGCTATCATAGGGGATATTTACATTCCCTGAGATAACAATTAAAATGATTAAAAAAAAAAATGAAAGGACCAGTTTTAAAATAAAATAAAAAAGCAAAACAATAATAAAGAAAAAAAAAAAAAAAGCACCCCTGCCCCCCCTGCTCTCGCGCAAAGGCGAACGCAAGCGTCGGTCTGGCGTCAAATGTAAACAGCAATTGCACCATGCATGTGAGGTATCACCGCGAAGGTCAGATCAAGGGCAGTAATTTTATTAGTAGACCTCCTCTGTAAATCTAAAGTGGTAACCTGTAAAGGCTTTTAAAGGCTTTTAAAAATGTATTTAGTTTGTCGCCACTTCATGTTTGTGCGCAATTTTAAAGCATGTCATGTTTGGTATCCATGTACTCGGCCTAAGATTATCTTTTTTATTTCATCAAACATTTGGGCAATATAGTGTGTTTTAGTGCATTAAAATTTTAAAAAGTGTGTTTTTTCCCCAAAAAATGCATTTGAAAAATCTCTGCGCAAATACTGTGTGAAGAAAAAAAATGAAACACCCACCATTTTAATCTGTAGGGCATTTGCTTTAAAAAAATATATAATGTTTGGGGGTTCAAATTAATTTTCTTGCAAAAAAAATAATTTTTTCATGTAAACAAAAAGTGTCAGAAAGGGCTTTGTCTTCAAGTGGTTAGAAGAGTGGGTGATGTGTGACATAAGCTTCTAAATGTTGTGCATAAAATGCCAGGACAGTTCAAACCCCCCCCAAATGACCCCATTTTGGAAAGTAGACACCCCAAGCTATTTGCTGAGAGGCATGTCGAGTCCATGGAATATTTTATATTGTGACACAAGTTGCGGGAAAAAGACAAATTTTTTTTTTTTTTTGCACAAAGTTGTCAGTAAATGATATATTGCTCAAACATGCCATGAGAATATGTGAAATTACACCCCAAAATACATTCGGTTGCTTCTCCTGAGTACGGGGATACCACATGTGAGACTTTTTGGGAGCCTAGCCGCGTACGGGACCCCGAAAACCAAGTACCGCCTTCAGGCTTTCTAAGGGCGTAAATTTTTGATTTCACTCTTCACTGCCTATCACAGTTTTGGAGGCCATGGAAAGCCCAGGTGGCACAAACCCCCCCAAATGACCCTATTTTGGAAAGTAGACACCCCAAGCTATTTGCTGAGAGGTATAGTGAGTATTTTGCAGACCTCACTTTTTGTCACAAAGTTTTGAAAATTGAAAAAAGAAAAAAAAAATGTTTTTTTCTTGTCTTTCTTCATTTTCAAAAACAAATGAGAGCTGCAAAATACTCACCATGCCTCTCAGCAAATAGCTTGGGGTGTCTACTTTCCAAAATGGGGTCATTTGGGGGGGGGGTTGTGTCATCTTGGCATTTTATGGCCTTCAAAACTGTGATAGGTAGTGAGGAGTGAAATAAAAAATTTACGCCCTTAGAAATCCTGAAGGCGGTCCCACACATGTGGTATCCCCATACTCAGGAGAAGCAGCTAAATGTATTTTGGGGTGCAATTCCACATATGCCCATGGCCTGTGTGAGCAATATATCATTTAGTGACAACTTTTTGTAAATGTTTTTTTTTTTTGTCATTATTCAATCACTTGGGACAAAAAAATTAATATTCAATGGGCTCAACATGCCTCTCAGCAATTTCCTTGGGGTGTCTACTTTCCAAAATGGGGTCATTTGGGGGGCTTTTGTACTGCCCTGCCATTTTAGCACCTCAAGAAATGACATAGGCAGTCATAAACTAAAAGCTGTGTAAATTCCATAAAATGTACCCTAGTTTGTAGACGCTATAACTTTTGCGCAAACCAATAAATATACGCTTATTGACATTTTTTTTTACCAAAGACATGTGGCTGAATACATTTTGGCCTAAATGTATGACTAAAATTGAGTTTATTGGATTTTTTTTATAACAAAGAGTAGAAAATATCATTTTTTTCAAAATTTTCGGTCTTTTTCCGTTTATAGCGCAAAAAATAAAAACCGCAGAGGTGATCAAATACCATCAAAAGAAAGCTCTATTTGTGGGAAGAAAAGGAAGCAAATTTCCTTTGGGTACAGCATTGCATGACCGCACAATTAGCAGTTAAAGCGACGCAGTGCCAAATTGTAAAAAGTGCTCTGGTCAGGAAGGGGGTAAATCCTTCCGGGGCTGAAGTGATTAAACAATATACCTCAAATTTCACGTAGGCAATTATATCATGCTCTATACATTATTTCCATGTGCAATAGTCGTGGTCCTAACAAGAGTAAGGGTTTGGGCTTTATTTGTTTTCTGGAAGCTATAGTAAATTTGGTTTCAAGAGTGAATAATGAATACCGTTTTAGCGCTAATTACTGCGATTAGCACTAATTAGCATGTATCGCTATAGTAAATTACCCCCATAGTGTGCTATTGTCAGTGTAGAATATCATTTTAGTGTGAATGTAGTGATAGTTCAGTGTGATGTGTGACCATTAATTTTTACTTTAGTGTCGGTTTATTTTGTCTGGGCAGGTTTCCTGCAGTATATATCAGTGCATTACTGTATGTTTAACACAGTATATATGAGTGCATTACTGCACATTTAATGCAGTATATATCCCTGCATTACTGCACATTTAACGCAGTATATATTGTTGTGGAAATTTTATTATGTGTGTTTTATGGATTATTGTCATCTGTCTCCCTGTGTCTGATTTAACCAAGGAGCGCTCTAGCAGAGCGCCCTTGGGTTGAATCTGGACCAGCGGTAAAACCGTCAGTATGAAAACATTTTCATGGGCTTGGAGACGTGTTCTCTTCGTGTGTGGGCATTTGCTGGTTTGTAAGTATCATACGCAATGCGCTGGGCTTCTTGCCTTCAAATGTCTATGCACATTAGAGAAGCAAAGTCCGCATAACGAGAGAAACATAGCACATTAGAGAAGCAAAGTCGCATAACGAGAGAAACATATTATTATATCTCTGTGTGACTACGCTATCCATTTTGGATACATATCTGCTTTGATAAGAGGACATTGATATCTGCCCTGTTAATATACTCGTACCGTATATTGACAACACCAGTGGCAATGTCCCCGCAGATCTTCTCAAGCCTGTAAGAACAAGTAGAATGATCTTACTAGATACTGGTTACTCTGAGCAGTATTGAGTGGGCTCCATGCTGACTAAGATGGTGGGTGTAGCTGGGCAGAGAGCAGTGAACATGCCTCAAGTGGATGAGACATGTGCACTACTCCCTCCCACTCCAGTGGATGCCCTCCCTGTTAGTGTAATTTGCTGTGTGGTGTTATTTCCTGTGATGTCATTTCCTGTGTTATCATTTTGTATGGAGGAAGCGATTGGCTGTTGGGGCCAGGAATTTCTGTTTTGTCACTTCCTTTGTGTGTGTGAATAAAAGCCAAGAGCCTCTGCCCAGGAGAGGGAGATGAAGGAACGATGGAGCTAAGATGGTGATTATGTCTGTTTACTGGGGAAAAGCAGGAGACATGGATTACTTAACCCCCCTGATGGTATTCCCGAGTGTGGCTCAGGGTGAGATTTCAGTACCTTTAGCGGTAACCCCGAGCCACACTCGGGATCGCATCGCTGGATCCTGGAAGAGGTTACTTATCTTGTCCTCGGGATCCCGCAATGTACTCCCATTGTGATCTTCCGCCCGATGCACTGTGTGCCCTGGTTTCTCCGTTCCCTGTGAGCATCTCGACGCAGGGGGGTGGAACCGGCGGCAAATTTAAACAGTATAAAACACAAACACACTGATACATTGGATTGTTCAAACTATTAGATTACATTACTAAATAAAATAAAATTGACCTTAGCTTGCCCCCAGTGCTTTATCAAGTGTCCTTGCCTCCAGTTTTACTGTACTTTCTGTCTGGAAACTGCAGAGCGACCATGGCATCAAAAAAGCGCACCTCTACCTCAAAAGCGGCATATGACCTGCTGGAGAACAACGACAGCGATACAGAATCGCTTGCAGAAGTGAGTGATAGTGATTCGTGGAGAAGTTCGTCATCAGGAACGGAAAGCGATTTCAGCGATGATCCTGCGACTGTGCCCAGTGATATGCGGACTTGGTGCCCGATTGACTGGGGTACGGAGCACACCGCGCCCCCAAGATTCCTGTTTACTGGAGCACCCGGTATCAAAGTGGAGGTTGAAGATGACAACCCCTTGGCATACCTCCAACTCTTTTTGACCGATGAGCTCATAGAAAAAATTGTTACTGAGACAAATCAGCACCAGGAGCAACAAGCTGCTACGCATCAGGGGTTTGCAAGGAGCAGAAAGTGGGAACCAGTGACCAAAGAAGACATCTGGAAGTTTCTGGGCCTCATAATTCTTCAGGGAGTGGTGGGGAAACCCCTGCAGAAGTGGTATTGGACAACCAACAAATTACTAGCCACTTGTTTTTTTGGCACCGTCGTGTCGGAGTACAAATTTTCTCTGAGATAATGAAATATTTGCACTTTCAAAATAATGAAGACTTTGATGAGACTTTTCATCCAGCACCAAAACTGAAAAAGATTTGGGAGGTATATCAAATTATTCAGAAAAATTTCCAGCAGACCTATGTACCAGATAGAGACATCAGTATCGACGAAAGTCTAATGGCCTACAAAGGAAGTATCAGCTGGATACAGTATAAGAGAGCACGATTTGGTAGACATGTGCACACTGAAATATTTCGTTTCGGAATTTCGTTTTCGTCCGAAAAATAAATTTATTTAGTTACTCCCGAAATTCGTTTTTATTTATTTTGTTTTTCGTTAAAAATTGCATTCGTCCAAAAACCCAAATTAATTAAGGTCGAATCTGTCATTTAAGGCTTATGGTGTCTGTTGAATGTTCAAAGAAGATTCGATGGAGCAGCTAAACTGTATGACGCCGTATAGTTTACCTGCTCTGTCGAATCTTCTTAGAACTTTCAACAGACACCATAAGCCAAAGTACGTGTTTACTTAGTTCTAGCTATTTTACTGCTCCTCCTCTTTGGTTACAATCAGCCAATAACATTCATCATCACCATTATTTTTATTTTACTTCCCCCACCCAATTTCAACAGTGATCTTTTCTCCCCTACGTTGAATCTTTTCTCTCTACGTCGAAATACGTTGAATCTTTTCTCTCTATGTAGAATAATCTTGGACTAATAGAGCTAAGGTTAGGCACATTCGACCACAGGTTTGATGGACACAGATTGTTATTGTCAGCATCATGTCGAATCTCCTATCTATATCGAACTGTTGTAGCAACGAACACTAAAATAAAGCATTTGTTTATGTCGGATCTTTCATTTTTTGGATTCTGCACTTTTGTTATCGTTTGTTAAAACCATAATGAAAATACCTAAAATTCGGACGAAAATGCATTCGGACGAAAACGAATGCACATGTCTACGATTTGGCATAAAATCATTCATGCTCTGTGAATCCAGCACTGGTTACATATGGAATTTGGTCCTTTACACCGGGAAAGGAACCAAATTCAACGAAAGATTCAGTAATTATGGAATGGCAGCTGCTTCCGTTCCCACTTTGATTGAGCCATTGCTGAATCAGGGCCACTGTGTAACCACAGATAATTTTTACACTTCTCCAGAACTCTATGAGTTCCTTCTACAGCACAAGACAGATGCATATGGGACCATTAGAGTTAACCGGCGTGACATGCCACCAACCTTTGGCAATAAAAAGCTCAAGGCAGGAGAAATAGTTGCCTGGCAGAAAGGCAAAATGATGGCAGTAAGATGGCACAACAAAAAAGATGTGTGCCTATTGAGTACTATTCACAACACCTCTACTGTCATGGTACACACAAAAGGTGGAAAAGACGTAATGAAACCACAAGTTGTGATAGACTACAACAACACAATGGGAGGTGTTGACAGAGCTGACCAGGCCGTGACTTTTTATCCAGCCATGAGAAAGCAACAAAAAAAAGTATTACAAGAAATTCTTCAGGCATCTTCTTGAACAGTGCCTGTGGAATGCTTTTGTTCTTCTAAAAAAAAAGAGTGACAAGCCTGTGGTTCATGCAGACTTTGTTTGGAAAGTTGCCGAACTTATATTTCTCAAGCACCAAACACAAACGACGGTAAATACATCTGGACGTCATGCTGCTGGCATTGTGAACCCGGAACGCCTGACTGGTTGTCACTTTTTGGGAGCACATTCCAACGGAAAAGAAGGCAGCACCCACAAGGACGTGTATGGTTTGCTGCTCTTAGCGTGACGACACTGGAAGGAAATTAAGAAAATAAACCAGGTTCTACTGTCCTGACTGTGACGTCGGACTTTGTGCTGTACCATGTTTTAAAATTTTCCATACCTGGGACATTTACTGAAGCAATATGACTACTAATATTGCACCCTTGTTTGGCCAAAAAAATGTCAGTGTTTTTGATTATATTATTTACTAAAATGTATTGAATATATAGTATTATTATTATATTATTATTTGTTATTATTTATAGTTATTTATTATGTTATAATTTATGATTTTGTGTTTCAAACTTTATCATTCCCGAGATGTCTACTAGACTCTGGTTTGGACAGATTTAAGTGAGTTATTCCTAAGAATTACAGGCCTACAATATAATACGCCAAATTTCCATGCAAAGTAATGGTACCTCTTTCAGCACCTAAAATCTGAAATAATCATACCGCCAGGGATGTTAAATATGTATTATATATATATACCTCCCCAAAATGAGAAAATATTAACAGCGCTTCAATCCAGTGGTTCAATCCATGTTAAGCGCTGTTAATATTTTCTCATTTTGGGGAGGTATATATATTTCACATCTTTTGTTTTTTTATAATAGCAGCTATTAGTATATAAAATCTACCACACATCCATTTTGAGCGCTGGGATCAGAGATCTTTCCTTTTCTCTGATATTTTCTTTCTGAAATATGTATTACACTGAAAAGCTGAAAGGGCACATTTAGCACAGGTGAGATTGATTACGTATTGCGTAAAGAGAAATCCCCACGTCAATATTTCTGCGTTACTGCACATTTAACGCAGTATATATCAGTGCGTTACTGTACATTTGACGCAGTATATATCCGCGCGTTACTGCACGTTTAACACAGTATATTTCCATGCGTTACTGTACATTTAAAGAGGAAGTGAACCCTGATGGGTTTTACTTCCTCTTTATTCGCCTGCAAAGTAAAAGCATAATGGGCTAGTATGCATTGCAAACTAGATCATTATGTGGCACGTGCCTGCAAACGAAGCCCGCAATGTCCCCGCTGGTGGAAACATCCATCTTCGCCCCTCTGACTTCCGGCGCTGCGGACTCCAGCTCTGTAGCTGTCCTGAGCCGCATGACGTCACTAACGCACATGTGCACGGGAGCCGCCAGTCACGGCACATGCTGGGGAAGAAACGCCATGGGGGGCCTCGTTGGCGCACTACAAGGTAAATATCTCCTGAAGGGCACACGTTTAGGAAATATTTTCAGTACATATAGTTAAGCCTTAATATAGGCTTATCTATATGTAAAAATGTCTCAGGGGGGTTTACAACCACTTTAACACAGTATATAAGTGCATTACTGCACTTTTTAAACAGTATATATTCGTATGTTACTGCGTGTTTAATGCAGTATATATTTGTGAAGTAGAAGGAAAATGATAAATGGCTTTACATTTTTTTTACAAATAAATGTCTGAAAAGTGTGGCGTGCATTATTATTCAGCCCCTCTGAGTCAATACTTTGTAGAACCACCTTTCGCTGCACTACCAGCAGCAATGTCTACCAGCTTTTCACATCTAGAGAGTGACATTTTTGCCCATTCTTCTTTGCAAAATAGTTCAAGCTCTGTCAAAATGTGGAAAATTTCAAGAGGTATGAATACTTTTTCAAGGCACTGTACATCAGTGTATTACTGCACATTTAACGCAGTATACAGTTGTGCTCATAAGTTTACATACCCTGGCAGAATTTATGTTTTCTTGGCCATTTTTTAGAGAATATGAAAGATAACACAAAAACATTTCTTTCACTAATGGTTAGTGTTTTGCTGAAGCCATTTATTATCAATCAACTGTGTTTACTCTTTTTAAAACATAATGGCAACAGAAACTACCCAAATGACCCCGATCAAAAGTTTACATACCCTGGTGATTTTGGCCTGATAACATGCACACAAGTTGACACAAAGGGGTTTGAATGACTATTAAAAAGGTAACCACCCTCACCTGTGATCTGTTTGCTTGTAATTAGTGTGTGTGTATAAAAGGTCAATGAGTTTCTGGACTCCTGACAGACCCTTGCATCTTTCATCCAGTGCTGCCCTGACATTTCTGGATTCTGAGTCATGAGGAAAGCCAAAGAATTGTCAAAGGATCTGCGGGAAAAGGTAGTTGAACTGTATAAAAAGATATCTAAGGAATTGAGACTGCCAATCAGCAGTGTTCAAAATGTAATCAATCAGTGGAAAATGAGTGGTGTGGCTGTTTCAAGATGCACAATAAGGAGGCACTTGAAGAAAGATGGGCTGCATGGTCGAGTCGCCAGAAGAAAGCCATTACTATGCAAATGCCACAAAGTATCCCGCTTAGAATATGCCAAACAGCACAGAGACAAGCCTCAAACCTTCTGGCACAAAGTCATTTGATGAGACCAAAATTGATCAGGGTCATTTGGGTAGTTTCTGTTGCCATTATGATTTAAAAAGAGTAAACACAGTTGATTGACAATAAATGGCTTCAGCGAAACACTAACCATGAGTGAAAGCAAAGTTTTTGTGCTATCAATCATAATCTCTGAAAAATGGGCAAGAAATCATAAATTCTTCCAGGGTAAACATATTGAGCACAACTGTATATCAGTGTGTTACTGTACATTTAACGCAGTATATTTCAGTGACATACTACACGTTTAATGCAGTATATATCCGTGTGTTACTGCACATTTAACACAGTATATATCAGTGCATTAATGTACATTTAATGCAGTATATATCCATGCATTGCTGTACATTTAACGCAGTATATATCAGTGTGTTACTGCACGTTTAACACAGCATATATCCATGCAATAATTCACATTTAATGCACTATATATCAGTGTGTTCCTGTATATTTAACATAGTATATATCTGTGCATTACTGCACATTTAACACAGTATATATCCATGTGTTACTGCATGTTTAAAGCAGTATATATCATTACATTACTGCACATTTAATGTTGTATATATCTGTGCATTACTGCACGTTTAATGCAGTAAATATCTGTGTGTTACTGCACATTTAAAGCAGTATACTGTATATCAGTGTGTTACTTTACTTTTGATGCAGTATATATCCGTGTGTTACTGCATGTTTAATGCAGTACATATCAGTGCGTTACTACGCGTTTAACGCAGTATATATTTCAGTGCGTTACTGCATGTTTAACGCAGTATATATCCGTATGTTACTGTGCGCGTAACGCAGTATATATCTGTGCTTTTCTGCACGTTTAACGCAGTAAATATCAGTGCTTTACTGCACACTTCATGCAGTATATATCCATGCATTACTGCACATTTAATACAGTATATATCAATGCGTTACTGCACGTGTAATCCAGTATACATTAGTGCGTTACTGTACGTTTAATGCAGTATATTTGAGTGCGTTACTGTACATTTAGCGCAGTATATATCAGTGCGCTACTGTACATTTAACACAGTATTTTTCAGTGTGTTACTGCACAATTAACTCAGTATTATGGATGAGCTGAACACCCCCCGGTTCGGTTCGCACCAGAACATACCGAACAGGCAAAAAATTTGGAAGAACACACGAACAACGTTAAAGTCTATGGGACACGAATATGAAAAATCAAAAGTGCTCATTTTAAAGGCTTATATGCAAGTTATTGTCATAAAAAGTGTTTGGGAACCTGAGTCCTGCTCCAGGGGACATATATCAATGCAAATTTTTTTTTAAAAACAGACGTTTTTTCAGGAGCAGTGATTCTTTTAATGCTTAACGTGAAACAATAAAAATGAAATATTCCTTTAAATATCGTGCCTGGGGGTGTCTATACAATAGTATGCCTGTAAAGTGGTGCAGTTTTCCTGTATTTAGAACAGTACCACAGCAAAATGACATTTCTAAAAAAATTTTGGGGGCTACCCCAAAGCACCCTTCCCATGTTGAGGGCATGTGGCTTGATACGTTCAGGAGGGGGAGGTGCTCTCTCGTCCCCCCCTCTTTTCCTGCGACCTTCCACTTTGCTCGAATAAGGGTCTAGTATGAATTTTGGGGGGACCCCTAAACCTTTTTTTAAAAAATTTGGGTGCAGGGTTCCCCTTAAAATCCATAGGTCTGGTATGGATTTTGGGGAGACCCTCACGCCATTTTTTTTTTTAAATTTGGCACAGGGTTCCCCTTAATTTCCATTCCAGACCTGAAGGGCGGCCTGGTATGGATTTTAAGGGGACCCCCGTGCACATTTTTAATTTTTGGTTCGGGGTTCCCCTTAATATTCATACCAGTCCCAAAGGGCCTGGTAATGGAGTGGGGGGGGGGGCATGCTCTTCTTTTCAATGAGTTTTATCCATATTGCTGAGACTCGACAATTCATTACAGCCGCGATCAGTTTTAAATGACAATTTTTCCTTTAGAAATGTAATTTTGCTGTGGTACTGTTCTAAACACTGGAAAAAATGCCACTTTACAGGCATACTATAGACACCCCCCAAGCATGATATTTAAAGGAATATTTCATTTTTATTGTTTCACTTTAAGCATTAAAAAAACACTGCTCCCGAAAAAAAGGCAGTTTTTAAAAATTTTTTTTGCATTGATACATGTCCCCTGGGGCTGGACCCAGGTCCCCAAACACTTTGTATGACAATAACTTGCATATAAGCCTTTAAAATGAGCACTTTTGATTTTTCATGTTAGTATCCCATAGACTTTAACGATGTTCCGGCGGCTTTCTAATTTGCCCCGAACAATGCATTTTTTTCAGTGTTGGCAGAATATATTTCAGTGCGTTGGGGCATGTGTTTACCACAGTATATTGCAGTGCGTCAGTGCAGTTTTACTGCAGTATATTGTAGTGTGTCAGTGGAGTGTGTCTATGTAGTGAGTACGCAAGTTAAAGCGCACCAAACACCACTTTACATTGATTAAAGTGCATCCACGTAAACATTTCCACATCTGTGAGGGGGCCAGCAGCATATGTGTCCACAGGCAAAGTCCATCCTCAGCAGGGCTTTTTTTCTCAGAGAATAGGTGCAGGAACTCACACCCCCAGTCAACTCTCCACCCCCAACCCCGTCGTTCCGCTGGAAGAGAAGTAAAGTGGCGCCAAATCTGCGCGTTGCTCAAGGCCCAAAAAGACCCAAAATACTGCACTTAGTAGTGCATAACACAGATATCAGGAAAGTGTACTCTGCAGCGAAGAGGTGTCTAATGTAACCATCTACCTATCTTCTTTCCCCCATTCACAGCTTACCTCTTCTTCCCCCCCGTCCGCAGCTTACAACTTCTTTCCCCATCCGCATTTTACCACTTCTTTCCCCCATCCGCAGCTTACCACTTCTTTCCCCCCCTCTGCAGCACACCACTCCCCCCCCCCCCCCACATCCGGAACACACATCTGTACCTCTGCCCAGAGTTCAATTCTGCACCCCTGTCCACAGTTCACCTTAGCACACCCCACAACTCACCTTTGTACCCCCTGTCAACAACTCAACTTTGCATCCCCCACCTGCCCCACATCTGCAGCTTACACCCCAAGTCCACAACTACAGTTCATCCCTACCCCCTTCCATATTTCACTTCTGTACCCTAATTCACAGCTCCCATCTCTTCAACCCTCCAACTTTCACCTATTTACCCCCTGCCCCCTCTAAACAACCTGCCAACTTATGCCACTATACCACTTCCCCCCCTCCCCACTACTCAGCTGTCACTTTGCACAACCTCCCCCCTTTCCAGCTCTCACCTCTTCTCACAACTTCATCCCCCTCTTCACAAATTCACTCCCACTGAGGTTCACAGCTGTCCCCTACCCCACCGATGCCTCTGTGCACAACCACTCGCCCCCTCCCTTCTCCCGTTCCCTCTTTCTTTATAGCTTTCCCTCACCTTCTCCTAATAGCTTGCGGTGCAGCTGATAATGGTCTGTTGAGTGCGTGAGCTTTTTTCCAACAGAGTCTCATCCCAGCTCCCGTCCCACCCTGCCTCGCCCCACCTCGCCTGTCAGACGTGTGTAGAACAGAGCCAAGGAGGAGTTTTAGAACACTTCACTTGGCTCTGAGCTACATAGGTGGGTTGGGACTAGGCGGGACAGGAGCAGGCTCTCGAAGTTCCAGAAAAACTTAAAAAAATGCAGTGATCATGGCGTGGGGACTTGGGGCACCCACTGACACATTGACACAAATACTGCTCTACATGTCCTGAGTGCCTAACACAGAAGCTGGTGGAGGCAGCGAGTACTGCAAATACTTCCTCTACTGCCTTCTGTGTTCAGTGACAGGATGGAGAGGACAGGGCTGCCAGAGGTAGCGGAACACTTTGTTGTGCAGGGTTTCCTAAAAAGGTACCTAGGGTTGGAAGATCTGCTAAAGCAGGCCAGAAGTATCTGTAGCCATTTCAGGTAGTCATACACAGCCAGTGCTCGGTTGGCTGAAATTCAGTGGGAATTCCACCTGCCCGTAAATCAACTGATTTTTGGCATACCCACCAGGTGGAACTCAACTTTGGCAATGCTGCAGCTGCTGTACATGCAGCACTGTTAACGAATACCTGTGTGAGTATGGCACAACAACAGACTCAGGCCAGCTAGGCTTTTTTTTCCCATGCCAGTGGCTGCTGATAAAGGATGCATGCACTGTGCTGTCACCATTTGGGGAGGCCACAAGGATAGTGAGCAGTGACACAATCCCTGTTGTGTTCCTGCTAGGGCAGACTCTGCATGGCATTATGGACAAAACACTTGAGGCAGAGCATCAGGAGTAAGAGGAGGACTTCCTTTACATTCAAGACCCTCTTTATGCAGACACCATTCTTGCCGTGCCACAGAACACACAAGAGGAGAGGGAGGAGGAGCAGGTTTCTGGCAGTTTTGGAGGCATGGTTTTCCATCCCCAGAACCCTTTGGAGTAGTACGTGGCTGGGAGGAGGCAGTTCCAGATACTGTAATCCACAGTGACCCCGAAAAGTCTGCTTCTCATGCCTCCACAAACTTGTGGTGCATGGGCTCCCTCATTCTTCAAAGCCTGTGAAAGGACTCGAGAAAACGTGATATCAAGGAGAAGGATCACTATTGGTTAGCAACCCTCCTTGACCACCGTTGCAAGGAGAAAGTCTCAGAAACTCATCCCATCCCCACAGAGGGAGCATAAGATTAAATTTCTTGAGGGCATCTTAAAGAGGAGTTTAGGTAATGCCTTTCCTGACTTTGGTAGGTTACAGTCTGGTGGAAATGTAGTTTTGAGGCTTCTGTTGATCAAGAGAGCAGTTGTGGAGAAGAGGGCCACCTCAGTGATGCATTTCAAAATTTTTTTAGTCCTCGGCGCCCAGGGCTGTCAACTTCCACATCCCATTGGCAGCGTCTGCATCATATGGTGGGAGATTATCTAGGGGTGAAAACAGACATGGGGAGCTTTCCAGTTGACAATCCACTGGGTTACTGGGTCATGAGAATAGACCACTGGCCAGAACTTGGATAGCATTGCAACTTTCGACAGCAAGGCTAATTCTTGCTTTCATCAAGAATACCTATATAGGGTTATGGTGTGAAGGAACCACCGACAGCCAAAGACCAATTTTTCCACACCTGCTTGACAGGTGCATATCATTTCAATTTTTGACAGCGAGGCCAATTATTGCTTTCATCAAGAGTACCTCTATAGGTTTATGGTGTGAAGGCACCCCCAATACCCAATTTTTCAGCTCCTATTACTTTATAAACGTATGGCTTTATAAATGTAATTTTTCCTGCAGCAGGTTCTATACATGGTACAAATGTGCCACATTACAGGCAAACTAAGGGGACCCACAGGCACTATATTTAATGGAATTTTTCATTTTTATTGTTATTTCTAATTTTTATGGTTTTACTTCAAGCATCAGTAAATCACTGCTCATTTAAAAATTGTTTTTTTCAAACTTATTTAAATTGATACATGTTCCACAGGGCAGTACCCAGACCCCCATAACCATTGTATGCCCAATTACTTGCATATAAGGCATCAAAATGGGGACTTTTGATTTTTCCAGTTTGGGTCCCATAGACTTCATTGGGGTTCATTATTCAGTTCTGAACGTTTGCGTTGTTCAAAAGTTCTACTGCAAATCGAACAGGGGGTCATTTGGCCCATCTCTACCTTTAATAACAACCCAACCCAGTGCACAGGTGTTCACGTGTTGACGCCTGTTGTGGCATGCTGTGTTAGCCCAGTCAAAATGAATGGGCCGTAATGAACCTCAATGTAAAAACAAAATAGGTGCTGTTTACATTTTGATACCAGTGCAACGCAAGTGTTGTCCTGCGCTACACTGTGCTGCAAAGAATGAACACTTTGGAGATGTGTTGGGGTGCTATTCATAATGAATGGCATCGCTGCTCACCCACACATGTAACACACATTACCACAATTAGCTGATGTGAATGGCCCTTTCAGTATGTGACTGACCCTTTAGGTAAGTGAATGGTCCTTTCAGTTTGTGACTGGCCCTTGTGGATTACTACTTCACGTCTGCTGCCCAATGCTTACCTCCTTCACCAGCTCCAGCTGTCATCTGTGATCACCTTGCTGGAAGTCTTACACTACTAACTTCCTACGCGGCCCTGTGTGTGAAATCACATAAGTCTCCATCAGATCATAGCAAATTCTTATGATCTGACCATTGGAGGTAATCCTCACACATGACAGCCTTCAACTGCTGAGTAGCAGGTCTCACACTGATAAAGGTCTGCATTAGGCAGTCTAGTGTATTGGAGCACTGGCCAGGTCCTGTACATTAGAGAACTGCTGGTAGAGGAACTAATAAATATGGGCATCCAGGGCAGGTAACAACAGGATGGATGACTCATACTGTATGTCCTAGTCCTGACTGAGCCCTCCCCTCCCTTTTGCCCTTGGCACCCTAGCAGCCACGTGGGCTGCTATGATGGTATTTTCACCAGTACTGTGGTAATATTATATGCATAAAGGTTAGGTACATTAGTAAAGCTAGTCTTTTTACAGGATATTCACAGGAAAGAATGCCTCAATCAATAATTAAAGATAGGGGTGGGTACCATCATCCTTATATTAACAGTGATGAGGTATGGGGGAGGTATGTCAGGGGCTACTCCAAAAAATGCCCAATGACAAAGAAATTTTATGGACTATCTCGGTACCCAGAGATTGGACAATTGAATATAAAAAATTATATTTTATTGTAGAAAACAACTTGATACATATTAATACAAATCACATATAAAAACATGTTTGCATACAGAAGCAGGATAATACAAACTTTAAGCAGTGAGAAACCCACAAATTGGTGCAGCCTCCGAAGATGTAGGTCCAAAATGTAATTCTCTATATGTTTCGCGAAAAAATTTGCTTCTTCAGAAGATATTGACCTCATGCATCTAAGGGAAGATACAGTCTTCTAGTTAATTTAATCACAAGATATTTCAAAAAGAAGTGAAAAAGGAATACACAATTATACATTGAATGACAACAATACTTGGAGTAAGTTTTTGCAAGCGAGCTTGGCTTACCGATGAGAACCCAATCGGGGTCACGGGCTGCAGTATGTGAGGCATCCAAAATAGGGTAATCCCCCCGCAGCGAATACGGGAGGCACTGGAAAGGTGCAATAGCTGAAAGATAATTGTATTAATGTTATATAGCATAGCTAGGATGGTGAGTCTATTGACACACAGGTGAGGGCAGGGGGAGGGGAGGGAGGGAAATGCGAGCTGGGAAAAAAGAGGGAAAAAAAGGGGGGGAAGAGAGAAGGGAGAAAAGAGGGGAGGGGGGAAGAGGGGGGGGTGGGGGAGTATGTGGAAGGGGGTTGTGGGTGGGAAAAGAAGGGAAGGAAAAAAGAGAAAGGGAGGGGGGAAAGGGGGGAGGGGGAAAGGAAAGGGAGGGAAAATAAAATAAAAGAGTCGGGGGAAGAGGTGAGGGGAATGTGAGTTGTATGAAACAAGTACCAGAAGGGGGTTGTGCAAGTGAAGGAGGGGGGTTGGGTGAGGAGACATTAGTGAACATCAACTAAGTGCTAAATTGGACCCACCCAATATATGGCATGCAGTAAGTATGGGTTGGATATTACTCCTGGTCCCCGGGTTGTATTTAATACATGCCATATATTGGGTGGGTCCAATTTAGCACTTAGTTGATATTCACTCTTGTCTCCTCATCCAACCCCCTTCTGGTACTTGTTTCATACAACTCACATTCCCCTCACCCCTTCCCCCGACTCTTTTCTTTTCCCTCCCTTTCCTTTCCCCCTCCCCTTCTCTTTTTTCGTCCCCTTCTCTTCCCAGCCAACAACCCCCTTCCACATTCACCCCCCACCCCCTCTTTTCTTTCCGCCTCCCCCTTTCCCTTCCTCCCTTTTTCATTCCTTCCCCGTCTCCCCCTTTCCCTTCCTCCCCCTTTTCATCTTTTCTCATTTTTCCTTTTTCACATCCCTCTTTTCCACTTTCCACTTATTTTCCTTCCCTAGCTATTCCCCCCCCTCCCCCCCCTTTTTTCCCCTTTTTTTTCACCCTGTGTCCAGCTCGCCTCCCCCCCCCCCCCCTCCCCTGCCCTTACCTGTGCATCAATGGACTCACCATCCTAGCTATGTTGTATAACATTAATACAAATATCTTTCAGCTATTGCACCTTTCCAGTGCCTCCCGTGTTCGCCACAGGGAGCTCATCCTATTTTGGGTGCCCCACATACTGCCACCCGTGACCTCGATTGGGTTCTCATCGGTAATCGGTAAGCAAACTTGCCTGCATAAACTTACTCCAAGTATTGTTGTCAAAGTATAATTGTGTATTTCTTTTTCACTTCTTTTGAATACCTTGTGATTAAAATAACTAGAAGACTGTATCTTCCCTTAGATGTATGAGGTCAATCCCTCCTGAAGAAGCCAATTTTTTCGCAAAACATGTAGAGGATTACATTTTATTCAATTGTCCAATCTCTGGGTACCCAGATAGTCCATAAAATTTCTTTGTCATTAGGCAATTTTTGGAGTAGCCCCTGACATACCTCCCCCATACCTCTTTACAGGATATTCACAGGGATATACACCAATCAGCCATAACTTTATGACCACCCATCTAATATTGAGTAGGCGCCCCTTTTACCACCAAAACAGCTTCTTTTGCTTCCAAAATAGCCCTGACCTTATGATGCCTAAACACTACTAGATATTTGAAAGTATGCTGTGGTATCTGGCACAAAGCCATCAGCAACAGGTCCTTTTAGTCCTGTAAGTTGTGAGGTGTGGCCTCCATGGATCGGACTTATGTAAAAGGAAACATGATTCATTAGACCAGGCCACCGTCTTCTATTATTCCTTGGTCCAGCTCTGATGCTCATATGTCCACTGTAGCACTTTTGGTTTTGAACACAGGTTAGCATGGGCAACCTGATTGGTTTGTGGCTACGCAGCTTCATACACGACAAACTTAGATGCCCATTTTTTCTGCTTTCAACACATCAACTTCAGAGACAGCATGTTTACTTGCTGCTTAATATATTCCACTGACTTTCAGCTGCCATTGTAATGAGATAATTAATGGTATTTACTTAAAGTGAATGTAAACCCTCACATATACCCAGTGAAGTGAACAGTCTCAGTTGATACACAGGGATGAAACAAATCTCCCTCCATAAGTTTTACATGTATATATGCTGTCTTCAGCTTTATATACCATTTAGAAAGTCCAGATCGTGTTAGGAGATTTTCTCTTCCTGTTCAACACTGCAGTGAAGTCTGGGCACGCACCCAAGAAAGCTGATTGGAGGTAAGACACATACCCCCTCTCCTCATTGGTAGAGACTTTCAGAGCTGATCGTTGAATAGTTCAGGGCTCTGCTAATCTATTTATAGCATCCTCCCCAACACAAAACTCTGGCTGATTTTATAATATGTGACAGAGAACTTGTCAGGGGTTATCAGGCTGATAACAGAAGAACGGAGCAGGAGACAGCTACGGGACATAGTGCTTTGAAGAGAGATAAGAAAACGCTGCAGATATACATGCCCAGCTCAAAATCAAAATCAGGTTTATATGCACTTTAAGGTAGAAGGCCAGTCAAAAAAAATCTAAGCTTAACCACTTAAGGACCGGAAGGATTGACCCCCTTAATGGCCAGGCCATTTTTTACGATACGGCACTGCAACGCTTTAACTGACAATTGCACAGGACAATTGATGTCCTTTTTTTCCCCACAAATAGAGCTTTCTTTTATGGTATTTGAACACCTCTGCGTTTTTAATTTTTTGCGCTATAAACAAAAGAAGACCGACAATTTTGAAAAAAAATAATAATATTTTTTACTTTTTGCTATAATAAATATCCCCCCAAAAAATGTAAAAAAAAATGTCTTCACCAGATTAGGCCAATATGTATTCTTCTACATATTTTTGATAAAAAAAAAAAAAAAATCACAATAAGCGTATATTGATTGGTTTGCACAAAAATTATAGCGTCTACAAAATAGAGGATAGATTTATGGCATTTTTATTATTATTATAATTTTTTTTTTTACTAGTAATGGCGATGATCAGCGATTTTTAGTGGGACTGCGACATTGCGGCAGACAGATGGTACACTTTTTTGGGACCAGTGACATTATTACAGTGATCAGAGCTAAAAATAGCCACTGATGACTGTATAAATGACACTGGCAGGGAAGGGGTTGCACTAGGGGGCGATCAAGGAGTTAAGTGTGTCCTAGAGAGGTGTTTCTAACTGTGAGGGGAGCGGACTACCTGGGAGTACAGAGAGATCGCTGTTCCTGATCACTAGGAACAGACAGACAATCTCACTGTACTCTCCTGTCAGAATGGGGATCTGCTTTGTTTACACTGGCAGATTTCCATTTTGCCTCTCTGAGGAGCAACTGCGGGTGGCTGGCGGACATCGTGGCCGCCAGACCCGTGCATCGGCTTCCCCGCTGTGCAGCGGGCACGCATGCGCCCACAGTGACTTGTGCACGAAACAAAAACAAAGAACGGGTACATCGTTTTGCGCAATAGGGCTGCCCTGCCACAGTATATATGCGGTGGGCGGTCCTTAAGTGGTTAAACATGCTTTAATACCCATTCTAAGCTCTATACCATATAAAAATGTATATCTTGCGCTTGCCCTAAAAGAAAGTGAATAAAAGTGTGTAGGTGCTGCTACATACTGTACATAGTACATAGTAGGTGAGTTTGAAAAAAGACACAAGTCCATCAAGTTCAACCTATGTGTGTCCTTATATGTCAGTATTACATTGTATATCCCTCTATGTTGCGGTTGTTGTGCTTATCTAATAGTTTTTTGAAACTATCGATGCCCCCTGCTGAAACCACCGCCTGTGGAAGGTAAATCCACATCCTTGCCGCTCTTACAGTAAAGAACCCTCTACCCAGTTTAAGGTTAAACCTCTTTTCTTCTAATTTTAATGAGTGGCCACGTGTCTTATTAAGTTCCCTTCGGCGAAAATGTTTTATCCCTATCAAAAAGTGCCCAATCCTAAAAATTTGAATTGAAAAAATAAAATAATAATTTCAAAGTGAATAGTCAACATTAATAATCAAATAAATTGTCCATAAGTGCTCTAGTGTAGTATAGTGAAGATCTGTGCTGTTCTGCGGTGTGTTCTCTTACAACAAAGAGAAATTTAAGCCTCTTACCAGAAGGGATGGATCCCAGGTTATAGGGGTCAAACACACTTTTTGTTGTTAATTAAACCAGCTGCGATATTCCACTCCTTCAGCTCCAACAAGAGACCCTCCTCCTGTTGTAATGGTAACTTCAGAGTATGGAAATACTTTTCATATAACTCCAGCTCCACCGATAATCCTGCTGAGTGCTCTCCAGCATGTGAAGGTATTAAGGGACAAACTTCATAGTGCAATATATAAACAAGTGTTTTATTAAACACGTCTCATTGCACTTTACAGAGATAAACAAAGTGATTCCAAACAAAACACAGCTGCAAAGCTTGTTCTGCAAGCTGGTTGCGTGGTGACATCACAGATTGCAGATCCAAGAGGCATCGACTGGGAACGGAGGCTATCCTGAGACGTCACTCACCAGGTATTATATACTCGAATGGGCAGGAGAGACACCAGAAGTGCCATAAAAGCTCAAACTCTTCCGGTGTCACCTGAATACTAAATCTTTACATTCAACACCCTAATTTTTATACATATATTTTAAATACAGTGGGAAAGGAATAAAGAATTAGTCCATTCCTCTCATATTAAAAGGACAATGAATGATTTAAAATATATAACCATTATTCATTTTCTACTTTCAATAAATAAATACATCTAAGGATAGACACTATATACCTGTACGTTTTAACCAATATCTATAAGTTGTGGAGAGTCAGCCTGAAGAGGGTTAATAAAACAGGGCAAGTACTTCCCTTTCAGGCCTGCTTATTGGGCACCTGGTCAGAGAGGAATTGGTGTGTAGCTATCAGAGCTTGATGCTAGAAGGGCACCTGTTCCCTCTGAGTTGATCCTGCTGGGTGAGCTTGCCTGAACTGGGACTTTGCTATGTTATATGCTTTGGCTGGGATGCTGAGCATTATTTAAAAGGACTGTCTTATACTGCTAATAAGAGTTTGTATATTGTTTGAACTGCCTATAAAGACAAAGCCTGTCATTTTTCTGTTGCTTTTTGCTGAATAAAGCCTTTTAAGTTGGCTGAACTGTCCCACAGCTGCTTGTTACTCCTCGGATCTTGACACGCCATATGTGCGGTTTTGCTCCCCAGCACTGTTCCATTTGCTGTTTGCCTGGGGTGGGAGTGTGTGACTAACACAGATCCAGACCAGTTGAGGGTAAGGGACCTACTTAGTCTGTTTTTAAAAGGGGAGAAATGTGACAAAACCCACTGTCACTGTGTGTTTTGGAGGGGGCTGTGGGCTGTCCTCCTACCCACAGACTTTGGCCCAGCAGAGTACGAGAGACTTGGGGACAAAATGGCATTGGGATAAGGTAATAATGTCTCTAAATAAGTTGCATCCCTTTTCCCCCATCCTCCCCCTCTTGTTATTGTGTTTATTTATGTTAGGTCATGGCACGTAGACAAAAGGTGTGGAGACACATCCCAGCGGGGGATGTGTAAGGAGGGGCTGCTTGCTTATCATAATTCCTTTGTGTGTTTCAACTGTAGTTTCTGTTTGAATGTACAAGTGTCACGTGGTACTTACCGGACATAATGCTCAAACACCCACTACATCAGATGGCCACTGAACAAGCTTTAAAGGAATACATATCAATTAATAATACAACAGCCATCTCCCCAATAACACTGTGGGAAGCTCATAAGCCTGTCTTGCGTGGTACAATACAAAGACAAATGGCACTATTTAAACGGGAACGCAAAAATCTAGCAAAAAAACTAGAACTCAATTTTAATGCAGCCTACATATCATTTCAAGATAATCCATCTCAGAGTACAAAATCTCATCTGAAAAAATCTAGATTGGAATACGATCTATTTCTCACTGAGTCAGTTGATAAATCCCTCAAACGCTCCAAACACAATTTCTACATGAATACAAACAAACCAGGTACATATTTGGCTCGGGCATTAAATTCAACTAACAAATCTTTCAAACCAATACGTTTGAAATTATCAAAAAATGTTTACACTTGTAATCCAGTTAAAATAGTCCATAAATTTCACTCACATCTCGCAACTTTATACAAGACAAACAATGAATTTAATCCTACAGAGGCTGAATCCTTCTTCTCAAAAATAACCTTACCTGAGTTATCTCAGAATCAAAAAAGCAGTTTGGATGAGCCTATAACTATAGATGAAGTTGCAAACGCCATAAAAGACCTAAAACTTAACAAAAGACCAGGCCCAGACGGCTACTCGGCTTTATACTATAAAACATTCTCAGAAATACTCTCTCCCATTCTCACTGAAACTTTTAACAAACTTCTAAATGGACATTCTTTTCGGCAAGAAACACTAATGGCAATTGTTTGTATGATCCCAAAACCCCTTTCTGATGATACTTCCTGTGTGAATTATCGGCCTATCTCTCTGTTAAACCTCGATATTAAATTATTAGCAAAAATAATAGCAAAACGCCTCAATAGCATTATAGGAAAATTAATACATAGAGATCAAGTAGGCTTCATGCCAAATAGACAGGCAGGCGATAATATACGCAGGGCAGTGTTATTGGCACATATTGCTAAAAAACGGAAAATCCCTTTATGTTTTCTATCTCTCGATATTAAGAGGGCATTTGACACAGTATCCTGGCAATATATGCAATATTCATTACAAAAATGGGGTTTTGGACCCCACTTTTTAACATGGATCAAAACATTATATAATAAACCCAAAGCCTATATAAAATATGCTGGATACAAATCTGAAGCCTTTAATATCGAAAGAGGTACCCGACAGGGTTGCCCATTATCTCCCTTATTATTTGCCCTTATACTCGAACCCATGGCCCAATACATCAGAACAAACCAAACTATAACTGGCATTGAAGTAGGAGGTATTACACACAAATTATGTATATTTGCAGACGATATATTACTTTTTCTATCATCACCACAGGTCTCTGGTCCTAACTTAATACCAGCTCTTGATGGATTTGCAACCCTATCCGGCCTTATGATTAATCCTAAGAAATGCCTAGTGCTTAATATTTCACTCACAAACATGGAATTGATCCCGGCTAGGGCTGCACTCCCATTCACATGGGCAGAAAAATCAATCCCATATCTTGGAATTCATTTAACAGCATCTCATTCTGACTTATTCTCAACCAATTATCCTCCTGTATTAAGACAGATCACAAATCTAATAAAACAATGGTCGCAACTTCCTTTATCCTGGATAGGGAAGATTAATGCAATCAAAATGACTATTCTACCCAAATTGCTTTATCTATTCAGAGTCCTCCCTATTCAAATTCCTTCCTATTTTTTGAGAATAGTACAAAAAAGAGCAACTTTGTTTATATGGGGCTCTTCTAAACCACGTATACCTATACACACACTACATCTTCCCAAAAATAAAGGAGGCCTGGGATACCCTAATTTTACTAACTACTACAGAGCAGCACATTTGGCCAGTCTGTCCAAATACCATGCAAAACAGGAAATCCCATTATGGGTATTTATAGAGGCTTCAGAAAATGACCCTCTATTAATATCAAATTTATTATGGCTTGATCCTAAAGACCGCTTTAAAATTCATAATCCCATAACTAAACACTTCTTATCTCTCTGGGATAAACTAAAAACCAAATATCAGTTACAATCTCCACACAATCCTCTCCTTTCTTTTATCAGAAATCCGGCCTTTTATCCGGCATGGATCTACCCAAATTCTTTTAAAGCTTGGACAACATCAGGCATTCAGACACTAAATGACTTCATAGCATCTAAATCATTCCTTTCATTCCCATCGCTTAAAGAAAAATATGATCTACCAAACTCTGAGATATTTAGATATCTCCAAATCAAAAATTTCTATACACCATTCCTAAAGGGGGATACACCATTATCCCAATTATCCATTTTTGAATCAATCTGTACAAAAGATCCATTTGCTAAAGGTACAATTTCATCACTTTATAATCAATTATATGGAGTAGCAAATCTTAATAGACCCTCTTACGTTCAGAGGTGGGAGGAGGACCTGGGACGAACTTTAGAAGACACTGACTGGTCTAACATATGGCTCACATCTAAGTCATCTTCACCCAACATCTTAGCACTGGAGACAAATTATAAAGTCCTAACTCGCTGGTACCTTGTACCCGCTAGAGTGGCAAAATATTCACCTAATACCTCAGCTCTTTGTTTTCGAGGATGCCCAGAAATAGGCACATATTTACACATATGGTGGACGTGCCCAGTAATCCAAACCTTCTGGAAGGAAGTCTTCGTGATTGCATCTAAAATATTTAAAAAAATAATACAACCAGATCCATATTTAACTTTACTTAATCTAAAACCGGAATGGTTAACACTCTCTCAATTCAAACTTATGATCCAACTAATAACGGCTGCAAAACAAACAGTGGCCAAGGCATGGAAATCTCCTACATTGGTACTAGCAGAAACAATTCACAGAATGAATAATACAATGTCCCATGCTAAGATGGTAGCCATCGATCAAAATCAAATTCCAAAATTTGAAAAACTTTGGCATCCTTGGATAAAACAACAGTTCCTGTCAAACTTCAATGACTCTGTCCTGTTGCCATGGTAACAGATTAAATGACTTACAGAGACACCCATTCTAAGGCTTCAAAGAGAACTAAAAAGAATAATAAACTGACGAGCGGGACAACCTTGTAGACCATACCTCTACCTTTCTACCCTTTTTCTTCTTTCTCTTTCCTTTTCTCCACCTTACGATTAAAGCTCATTATCAGAATTTATTTGACCTATATACACTCTACTTGTAAACAATATGTATAGTAGGTATAAATCATTTAAATACCTACAAAAGTAACTAAGGAAATGAAATATATCTTTACTTTAGGTTTACGTGAACCCAATGTTTAATATTTGAAATTTCATGATATTTACCTATATAAACCCTACTGTAAAACAATGAGCTTACTTTATAGATCCTTGTAAACTTACTTTATGTATCTTTATAACATTGTATACTCAATAAACTTCTTTTGACAAGGAATGTACAAGTGTCGAGTTTCCATTGGTTCTTCCTTGTCCCCTACCCACCTCTATGACAAGGTTAAGGTCCCTATCTGTGTTTAAAGTTGTATGTTTAGTACTTAATAAACAGCTTATGCTCTGCATGTTTAATCCTCAACACCTGTGTGGTTTGCCTCGTGATTGGGGGGTTAAGGGCTGGTTATGGTGAGTCTGTCAGCTGCGGGTGTGTTTGGAGAACAGGTCTGGCAGAGGTGCCCAGCTGGGGTGTCCGAGATCCATCACAAAAACCATCAGATAAAGCAATGGAGGAACTGATCAAACAATTACCAGTGGCTAATGCGCAGGCAGTTGCTGCTCAGCAAGAAATAAACCACTTACTGATGGAACAGATAGCGGGTTTACATAAGACACTGACCCAGCAGGCTGAAATGATGAAAGGTGATCCCTCTGTAAAGAGTGACCTGCGGAAGGCTGTGCAGGGGACTATGCAAAAGATGACAGCCACAGATAACGTGGAAGCTTATATGGCAATGTTTGAAAGGATTGCAACAAGGGAAGGTCTCTCTGAGAAAGACTGGGTGTATGTGCTGGATCCTTTTCTGACTACAGATCCTCAACAGGCCTATTGTCATTTGGCCTCTGAATCAGGACGGGACTCTAAACTGCCAAAGGCAGAAATCCCAGCCAGGCTGGGAGTGACTGTGGCTTTAAGGGCAAACCGTGTTCATGACTGGCGCTTTGACAGAGCTAAGCCTGCCTGTGCGCAACTGTATCATCTAATGCACCTGTTCCAGGATTGGCTGAAACCAGAGGACCACCACTCAGATTATAGAGTGAGTTGCACTGGATCGCTTTTTGCATGGTCTTCCTAAGGAGCTGCACCGATGGGTGGCTCAGCCGAGCCTCAGTCCCTGGATGAGATGGCTGCTGCTGTGGAGCACTACAGTTGTGCAGAAAGTGTCTAGGAGAGTCCCTCTATTACCAGAGAGCTGGCCCATTCTAAGGAAGTGTGTTCCTGCTCCAAGATGGCCAGTTGAACGCATGGTGTCTGCTTGGGTGCCTGACACTCCTGCTAGGAGCACCCTAACGTCAAACCCTCCTGAGAGTCGGCGGGGGAAAGGGAACCCCATGAGGTTCGCTGTTGGTCCTGCCAACAACTGGGTCATATGGAGGCCCAGTGTCAAAGGTGGGAGGAGCCGCGCTAGGTCGGCCACAACAGACCCCATTCTGGACCGGGGCAGCCAGCGAGGTACAGCCTCGCAGAGACACATATGACTGGGCTACTGCTGTCTGAGTCACAGTGTCGCCATGGTCGACAGCCACTCCGTCTAGGCGGGAGATGTATCTGTCTGTAGAGTGCATCCAGTAATCCCTGCAGGAGGGGTAAGTATGGGCTCCACCGGTCCAGGCACAGGGGAGCAGCTGGGCACTCCCTGGGGGGTTGGTTTGGGGAACCATGTTCTCCTCCATTCCCCCCCTCTTTCCCGGTTGAGGTCTAGGCTTCTGGCCTAGGGACTTTTTTGGGACACATGCCCCTTTTTTTTCCACCCTCAGTTTTTGTATTGGGGGTGATCAGGTGTCCGGGGGCTAGTTTAGGCCGTTGCGGCCTACTGACCCTCACTCATGGTGGCTGCAGGGCCTGCGGGTCCATCCAGGGCTCAGGGCCAGCCCGACCCTCTGAGGGTCGTGGGCCGGTGGCGGATGACCAAAAATTTAGCCTGCGGCTTTTGCGGCCTACCATGGGCCGTGGGCGTCCAGAAATGTAGCCCGCGGCTTTTGCGGCCTACCGCAGGCCGCAGGCATCCGAAAATTTAGTCCGCGACTTTTGCGGTCTATCGCTGGCTTTTGTGGCCTACCGTGGTCCCCCTCAAGGGCCGCGTGCTCGCGGTGGGCGGCCAGAAATTAAGGCCATGGCTTTTGTGGCCTACCGCGATCCCCGCGGCTTCGGCGGCCTGCTAGGCCTCGTGGCGGCCTCCCCTTTTCCTGAGGGGTGGCACTGCGGGGTCTGTGAGGGGCCCGGTCTGTGTCCCCTAAGTGAGGGGCCACGGTTGGTGCCCTTGTGAGGGGCCACGGTTGGTGCCCTTGTGGGGGACCATGGTATGTGCTCCCTGTGAGGGGCCACGGTTTGTGTCATCTGTGGGGGGCCATGGTTGTGTCTCCTGTGGGGGGCCACGGTTTGTGCTCCTTGTGAGGGGCCATGTGTGGTGTTCCCTGTGAGGGGCCATAGTTTGTGTCCCCTGTGGGAGGCCACGGTTTGGGTCCCCTGTGAGGGGCTCCAGTCTGTGCCCTCTGTGAGGGGCTCCAGTCGGTGGGAGGGGCCACGGGTTTTGCCCCTGTGAGGGTTTGTGTCCCTGTGAGGGGCCACGGTCTGTGCTGCCTGTTAGGGGCCACAGTTTGTGCCCTCTGTGAGCGGCCCCGGTTGGTGACCCTGTGAGGGTTTGTGTCCCTGGAAGGGCCACGGTTTGTGCCCCCTGTGATGGGCCCCAGGTCTGTGCCCCTTGTGAGGATCCCTCGGGTCTGTGCCCCCTGTGGAGGGCCCCGGGTCTGTCCTCCCTGTGAGGGGACCTGGGTCTGCCCTCCCTGTGAGGGGACCTGGGTCTGCCCTCCCTGTGAGGGGCCCCGGTTCTATGGGGGGCTTTGGTCTGTGCTCCCTATGTGGGGCCTCGGTCGAGGGGTGCTGGTTTTCGCACTTATTGCATCTGTGTGGGAACCTTTTCAAGGGGGTACAGCGGTGGCTGCAGCGGAGAGCCGGTATCACTTTGGATAAACGGTTTTGCGCGGCAAATGCATTCCCTTCTCCCTCTTATTCTGACAAATTTGTCCATGAGGACTGGGGTTGTCCAAAGTGTCTTTGGTGTTTCCAAGAACACTTGCGGTAAGGTACTCCTTTGGGGAGTCCCTCCTTCAGTAGTGGACTGTTCCACCAGTAGTGGCTCCCCGCTGTCTCTAGGCTGCTCAAGGCAACCATGGTGCCAATAGAGGAATCTCTGGCTTCTAAAAGGTCCAGCTGACATGCCTGGAAGGGGAGCAGAGTCCCCCTGTATTTGCTGCATTGGAGGACCTGTTGGTCCAGGTGCTGCAGTTGTCCACTAGGTCGCTGGGTCACAGTTACCCTGGTTGTTGAGCTCTCTGTTTCTTCAGTGGGGCTAAGACATGTATTTTGGGGGGCGACCCTGAATGGCAGCATGTCGCGCCTTGATCTTGTCCGGTTACAAGATCATTTTCCGGTTGTGTTCCTCCAAATAGTTTTTTGCATGGTACATGCCTTATGGGGTTGCAGTAATTCAGGATGGAGTCCGTCCACACAGCGGTAGCACTCCTTCGTCAGGGGGACTTTCTGATTTCTAACAACACCACGAATGCGACTTATGCATTCTGCTATGTGCCCGAATCCAGCACTTCCTCGGAATTTAGCCCGTGGTTTTCGCGGCCCAACGCGGGCGTCTGAAAATTTAGCCCGTGGCTTTTGCAGCCTACAGCCGACTCCTCGGCTACTTAGGGGAGCACCGTAGTTCTTATACAAACCTTGACTGATTTTAGTTGGAGGCTATACTATCGAATGTCTGCTTGGCTCTGCTGTTGGATTATCTGAGCCTGACCCAGGCTTCAGTTCTGGCCAGCATGTTTCTTCACCCAGACAATACTCCGGAAGTTGCATGCTGCGTTTCTTTCATTCACTGTCCGGCAGGCGGGCTCCTCTGCGGATCTACATGTGGGGTTCGGTCAGATGTTATCAAGGGCGGACTGACCATTCGGGCCCTCGGGCACTGCCCGAGGGCCCCATGCCACTAAGAGGCCCCATCAGGGGTGCCAGGCTCAATAAAACCAGGAACAGTAAGGAAAAATTTTTTTTTTTTTTTTTTAAATCCCAAGATTATAGCTGTCCTGCCTCTCCAGTACCTTTTCAGTGTGTGTATGTGTATTCTGTGTGTGTGTGTGTGTCTGTGTGTGTATACTGTATGTGTGTGTGTATACTGTGTGGCCCCATAATCTATTGCCTGGGGGCCCCATAATCTCCCATTGCCTGGGGGCCCCATAATCTCCCATTGCCTGGGGGCCCCATAATCTCCTATTGCCCGGGGGCCCCATAATCTTCTCCTATTGCCCGGGGGCCCCATGAGTTTTCAGTCTGCCCCTGGATGTTATCTATTTTTTTTTTTTGAGACGATTCCATTTGCATAGTTCCATACAAGCTGCCTTAGGGGAGATCCTGGCATAATGGGACAAGTACCCAGGTGTCTCTTGACAATCGAGTTAGGAACGAGTTATGGCTGAGTTAGGAATCCAGAGTTGTTCCTAGTCTGGTGGCTTCGCTCTCCAGTTCTTCGGTGGGGTAAATCCTTTCTCCCCTTCTATTGAACAGGGTGGCTGCCAGTCTGTCCGGGTGGGAGAGGTCCTGGGACTGAATGCTGCTCAGGGTTGTTGGACATTGGTGAAATCCGGACTACCGAGTAATATCTTGGAACTTCATGCAAACAGACTAGTTCTGGATCATGCAAGGATCGACTTCACGGTCTCCCTCTACGGTTCCAGTCGGGCAAGGCAACGGCGGTGGCTTATGTCCTTCACCAGGGCGGGCCAAGATAGGCTGTTGGTGGCCCTGGCTGTTGCCAGTATCCTCCGGTGGGCAGAGCGTCTCATTCCGGCCCTTTCTGGTATACGCTTTCCAGGAGTAAAATACTGTAAAACGGATACCTCAGTTTGTTAGGGTGGACCACGGGGTGGGCCCTTCACTGGGCCATGTTTCATCGTATTGGTCTCCGCTGGGGCACGCCTGAGGTAGATCTGTTTTGCGTCCTGGCTCCACAGGACAGTACTGGGGTTTCTGGCAAGGTCACAGGAGCTTCTGGGCAGCAGCGGCTCTGTGATGAGTCTCGCTCACAGCGGCTGATTGTAACCTTTTTATGCTTAACACATACCGGATCCATGTGAGTATATCACTGTGATCATTATTCTTCTCTGCTTTCGTTTTAGTTCATTGCGCAATGATACTTGTTGTTTGTTTTGCATGATATACTTCTTGCTGAAAGTGATACAAAGCGCAATCCATTACTTATCTATCTGGGAAAAGATTTTTTGAAAATGCACCGATGAAAGAAGTTATTAATCGGGTTACTAAACATCACACAATTTAACCCTGCATTGTTTAATGATTTATGGACTGTCTGGTCAACAATATTATTTTGAATTAGAAGAATTGCTATTAATTTAAATTATTCCTTATTCTTCAACATGTATTACTCATCTAAATATTAGCTTTAGAGTGCTGATAGTTGCACATTTTATATTATACACATATAGGCTTTGTCACATGCATATTTATGCAATCTCATGCATTTGTGTCCTGTTGGTTTAACTATTTATGTATGCAGGTTTATATGCACATTTTCAGTGTGTTTATCACATGAAACTTTATGCAGTTTTATGCATTTTTGCACGTTTTCATTAGCTATATTTATCTGTATTAATTTGAACTAATTTTGAAGTGAGTTGTGCACTGATTGACATTTAATTAGAGAGCATCAATATTTTACTTTATAATAGGGTGCCTGAACACTTATAATTGGTAGCAGCTTAATTGTATTTTCTCAATCACATATTTTTTTAATCACTTGTTTATTTCATTTTTTACCTTTATCATATATTGCATCTCAGCGATTGGGTTTTTTTGATATTTCACTCTAAGGGAAAAAATGTCATTTAAACTTCCTTGCGGCTGTAATGTATTGCTGGCTCCCAGCAATATAGATAAAAAATCAAGGGAAAAAATGGTGTGCAGCCCCCCCCCCCCCCCCCCAGTCCCTACTAGGCCTTTCGGGTCGTGTGTGGATATTAGGGGAACTCCACACCAAAAATTAAAAAAGATAAAAAAAAAAAATTGGTGTGGGCCCCCCTAAAATCCATACCAGGCCCTTATCCGAGCATACAGCCTGGAGGTCAGGATGGGGGGGGGGGAACGAGCGAGCACCCCCCCCTTCCTGAACCATACCAGGCCACATGCCCCCAATGTACCTTGTCCCCACGTCGATGGGGACAAGAGCCTCTTCCTGACAACCCTGGCCATTGGTTGACGAGGTCTGTGGGTGGGGGGCTTATTACAATTTGGACGCCCCCCTTAAAAAAGTAGTGTAGTGTGACAAAAGACAATAGCCAGTTTTTGACAAGTCCTTTATTAAAAATGTCTTCTTCCCCCTCTTCTTCCTCCTTCTTGCTCTGCTGCTTCCTCTGGTTTTCTCCTTCTTCCTCTGGTCTTCCTTTGGTCTACCTCCAGCTTCTACTTCCCTGCTTCCTCCTCTGGTCTTCTCCTTTTTCCTTCGGTCTTCCTCCGGCTTCTTCTCAACCCCTTTTTCCTCCTCTGGTCTTCTCCTTCTTCTTCCTCCGCTGCCACCGACCCGCTCAGAGACCCCACCCCTTGTGACTTTACCACCTGGGGCATGATGGGTCTGTGATGTCACAGGGGGGTGGGGTCTCCGGATGATGCAATCAAGTGGCCACGCCCCATAGTTATATATGACATGTACGCCATGGAAGCGAACAGATTGGCAGGGCAATCGTTTTTAGATCTTCAGCCGGTCAGTGGCGGGAGCAGTTAGCGGAGAAGGAAGAAGAAGCTGGGGAAGAAGAAGCCGGAGGAAGACTGAAGGAAGAAGTAGAAGACCAGAGGAAGAAGCGGGGAAGGAGAAGCCGGAGGGAGAAGGAGATGACCAAAAAAAAAGCGGGTAGGGCCGCCATCAGGGGAGTACAGGCAGTACTGAAGTAAGAGGCCCGAGTGTCCCAAAGGGCACAGCTGGCCAGTGCCCGCTCCACCTACAGCACAGCAGAACAGGAAATCTATCAACTGCACCACCGCGGCGCCCAGACGCTATAGAGAAAGAAGCCTCCTTTCACTAGTACCCTGGCTGTACAGAAGAAGTAGACAGTGGTATTACTTAGATCAGTGTTTCTCAACTCCAGGCCTCAAGGCGCCCCAACAGGTCATGTTTTCAGGATTTCCCTCAGATGAAACAGCTGTGGTATTTACTAAGGCAGTGAAACTGATCAAATCACCTGTGCAAAATAATGGAAAGCCTGAAAACATGACCTGTTGGGGTGCCTTGAGGACTGGAGTTGAGAAACCCTGACTTAGATCAGGGTTTCTCAACTCCAGTCCTCAAGGGGCATCAACAGGTCATGTTTTCAGGATTTCCCTCAGATGAAACAGCTGTGGTAATTATTAAGGCAGTGAAACTGATCAAATCACCTGTGCAAAATAGTGGAAATCCTAAAAACATGACCTGTTGGTGCGCCTTGAGGACTGGAGTTGAGAAACACTGACTTAGATAATTCTGAGCCTCCTCCCGCCGCCGCCTTTCTAACTAGTAACCCCCCTCAGCAGGTGATCGTGGCCAGCACACTAGCTTCTCTTCCTTCCCTGCTGAGGTGGAGTCGGCTGGCTGCTGCTAGGTTAGTTTACACCGTGATTGGCCGAGACAAGGTCAGGGGATGTGGTCAGCTCATCAGCGTGGTGACCCAGCCCTGTCAGGTGTATACATGCAGATATATACCAGAGACCAGCATGGAGGGTAAGTCACAACATTATTGTGTGTGCTGCTCTGCCCCATGTGCTGCCTCTGTATATTTGGAATTTATTTTATCACCTTCTCCTTGGATGGGACACCTGAGGGCCAAGGCTAAATAGCTGGCATGATTCAGTTGCAATGTGGAAGATGGAGAAGGATGACTCTGGGTAGAGATGAGAGTTACATTGTGGAAAGCCTCTCCATTATGTAACTCATCCCCACCCAGAGTCACCCTCATCCATTTCCCAATGCAACTTCATCATCCTCATCCACACCCAACACCATCCATCCCTCTCCACAATGCATCCCCATCCACGCCCAGTACCATCCATCCATCCCTCTGCATTCACGCCCAGCATCTTCCATACCTCTCCACAATGCATCCACGCCCAGCACCATCCATCCCTCTCTACAATGCATCCCCATCCATGCCCAGCACTATCCATCCCTCTCCACAGTGCATCTCCATCCACGCCCAGCACCATACATCCCTCTCCACAATGCATCCTGATCCACGCCCAGCACCATCCATCCCTCCCTCCTTCTACACAATACTTCCCCATCCATGCCCAGCGCCATCCATCCCTCTCCACAATGCATCCCCATCCACGCGCAGCACCATCCATCCCTCTCCACACTGCATCCACGCCCAGCACCATCCATCCCTCTCCACAATGCATCTACACCCAGCACTATCCATCCCTCTCCACAATGCATTCATGCCCAGCCCCATCCATCCCTCTCCACAATGCATCCCCATCCACGTTCAGCACCATCCATCCCTCTCCACAATGCATCCCCATCCACGCCCAGCACCATCCATCCCTCCCTCCCTCTACACAATGCATCCCCATCATCCCTCTCCACAGTGCATCCCCATCCATGCCCAGCACCATCCATCCCTCTCCACAATGCATCCCCATCCATGCTCAGCCCCATCCATGCCTCTCCACAATGCATCCCCATCCACGCCCAGCAACATCCATCCCTCTCCACAATGCATCCCCATCCACGCCAAGCACCATCCATCCATCCCTTCTCCACAATACATCCACACCCAGCACCATCCATCCCTCTCCACAATGCATCTCCATCCACGCCCAGCACCATACATCCCTCTCCACAATGCATCCCCATCCACGCCCAGCACCATCCATCCCTCCCTCCTTCTACACAATGCTTCCCCATCCATGCCCAGCACCATCCATCCCTCTCCACAATGCATCCCCATCCACGCCCAGCACCATCCATCCCTCTCCACACTGCATCCCCATCCACGCCCAGCACCATCCATCCATCCCCTCTCCACAATGCATCCACACCCAACACCATCCATCCCTCTCCACAATGCATCTACACCCAGCACCATCCATCCCTCCCTCCTTCTACACAATGCTTCCCCATCCACGCCCAGCACCATCCGTCCCTCCCTCCTTCTACACAATGCTTTCCCATCCACGCCCAGCACCATCCATCCCTCTCCACACTGCATCCCCATCCACGCCAAGCACCATCCATCCATCCCCTCTCCACAATGCATCCATGCCCAGCACCATCCATCCCTCTCCACAATGCATCTCCATCCACGCCCAGCACCATACATCCCTCTCCACAATGCATCCCCATCCACACCCAGCACCATCCATCCCTCCCTCCTGCTACACCATGCTTCCCCATCCATGCCCAGCGCCATCCATCCCTCTCCACAATGCATCCCCATCCATGCCCAGCACCATCCATGCCTCTCCACAATGCATCCCCATCCATGCCCAGCACCATCCATCCCTCTCCACAATGCATCCCCATCCACGCCCAGCACCATCCATCCCTTCCTCCCTCTACACAATGCATCCCCATCCATGCCCATCACCATCATCCCTCTCCACAGTGCATCCCCATCCACGCCCAGCACCATCAATCCCTCTCCACAATGCATCCCCATCCACGCCCAGCACCATCCATTCCTCTCCACAATGCATCCCCATCCACGCCCAGCACCATCCATCCATCCCTCCCTCCCTCTACACAATGCATTCCCATCCATGCCCAGTGCCATCCATCCCTCTCCACAGTGCATCCCCATCCATGCCCAGCACCATCCATCCCTCTCCACAATGCATCCCCATCCATGCCCAGCACCATCCATCCCTCTCCAAAATGCATCCTCATCCACACCCAGCACCATCCATCCCCTCTCCACAATGCATCCATGCCCAGTACCATCCACCGTCCTCCACAATGCATCCACGCTCAGCACCATCCATTCCTCTCCACAATGAATTCCCATCCACGCCCAGCACCATCCACCCCTTCCTCTCCACAATGTATCCTCATCCACGCCCAGCACCATCCATCCCTCTCCACAATGCATCCATGACCAGCACCATCCATTCCTCCAGTCTCCACAATGTATCCTCCATCCACGTCCAGCACCATCCATCCCTCCCTTTTCACAATGCATCCCCATCCACGCACAGGACCATCCACCCCTCCCTCTCCACAATGCATCCCCATCCACGCCCAGCACCATCCATCCCTTCCTCTCCACAATGCATCCATGCCCAGCACCATCCATCCCTCTCCACAATGCATCCACACCCAGCACCATCCATCCCTCTCTACAATGCATCCACGCCCAGCATCATCCATCCCTTTCCACAATGCATCCCCATCCACGCCCAGCACATCCCTCCCTCTCCACAATACATCCCCATCCACACCCAGCCCCATTTCTCTCTCCCTCTCCACAATGCATCCTCATACATGCCCAGCACCATCCATCCCTCCCTCTGCACAATGCATCCACGCCCAGCACCATCCATCCCTCTCCACAATGCATCCATGCCACACCAATGTATTACACTTTTTATATATTTAGTTGTATTAAAGTATTAGAGTATTAAAATAAAAGTGGGTGCACCATGGGATGGTCAGTGGGTGGATTCGTGGGATGGCCAGTGGGCAGGCCCTGGGGAATTTTGGTGGTCAGGCCTCAGGGGGCCCAGGCCTAAAGCTGTGTAAGGGACCCTGAAATTTCTGATGGCTGCCCTGGAAGCTGGAAAGGTGAAGCCGGAGGAAGAAACTGGGAAAGAAGAAGACATTTTTAATAAAGGACTTGTCAAAAACCGGCTATTGTCTTTTGTCACTACTTTTTTGATGAATGGATAGGGGTACGATGTGAGTATTTGGGGGCCCATTGTTAAAGGGGGCTTCCAGATTCTGATAAGCCCCCCACACGCAGACCTCGACAGCCACCGGCCAGGGTTGTCGGGAAGTGGCTCTTGTCCCCATCACCATGGGGAAAAGGTGCTTTGGGGGGGGACCCCAAAGCATCCTCCACATGTTGAGGGCATGTGGCCTGGTACGGTTCAGGAGGGGGGGGGGCGCTTGCATGCCCCCCCCTTTCCTGACCTTAAGGCTGCATGCTCGGACAAAGGTTGTTGTCTTGATTTTTAAATAGCCGTTTTTTGGAATTCCACACCATAATATTATTGAATACTTATATAGCATTGCATGCATTTGAAAAGTTAAAATTATGGAATCAACAAAATGAGCACTGGCTAATTATGCTGCTGAGTACAATGCAAGTTTTCACTAGGTGATATGAATGTTTTTGCATTTGAGGCATCCATATTATGGTAACAACAATGCTCATGTGCCATTGGCTATTAGGCATTCACCTATTGTCAGCATATACTGCTATATACTGTATGCTACATACAAGTCCAACCTATGTGTGTTATTTTATGTCAGCATTACATTGTATATCCCTGTATGTTGTGCTCATTCAGGTGCTTATCTAATAGTTTTTTGAAATTATAGATGCTCCCCGCTGAAACTACTGCCTGTGGAAGGGAAGTCCTCATCCTAACCACTCTTAGAGTAAAGAACCCTCTATGCCGTTTAGGGTTAAACTGCTTTTCTTCTAATTTTAGTGAATGGCCACGTGTCTTATTAAATTCCCTTACGCGGAACAGTTTTATCCTTATGGGGATCACCACCAGTACGGTATTTGTACATTGAAATCATATCCCCTCTCAAGTGTCTCTTCTCCAGAGAGAACAAGTTCAGTGCTCCAGACCCTTTATTAGTTTTGTTGCCCTTCTCTGGATCCTCTCCAGTTCTAGCATATCCTTCCTGAGGACTGGTGCCCAGAACTGGACAGCATACTCCAGGTATAATTGTTTTATCTCTGGAGTTAATCCACTTTTTAATGTATGCCAATATTCTGTTTGCTTTGCTTGCAGCTGCTTGGCGTTGCATGCCATTGCTGAGTCTGTCATCTACTAGGATTCCCAGATCCTTTTACATCCTAGATTCCCCCAGAGGTTCTCCCCCCCCCCCCCCCAGGGAGTAGATTGCAATCACATTTTTGCCACCCAAATGCATTATTTTAAATTTTTCCACATTAAACCTAATTTGCTATGTAGTTGCCTACCCCATTAATTTGTTCAGATCTTCTTGCAAGGTTTCCACATCCTGCAGAGAGGTTATTGCCCTGCTAAGCTTAGTATCATTCACGCCTGTGGGGAATTTCATATAGAAGCTGGATACACAAGATGTCGGTGGTTATCATAACATGCATACCATTTCCAGCCATCTGGTAAGCAGATTACTGTACCAAGTGGTGGAGAGTGCTGCTGTTTATACACACTGAAGTTGGTGACGGGTACATCCATTTCCTCCTCTTTGGACCCACTGTTACTTATTTTAAGCGCTGCATCTTTTGAACTTTTACTGTTCAGCAATGCATTGTGGTCGGTTCGGGGTGGCGAACAAACGGTCGAACGACCCGTTCGTTTGGCTGTTCGTCGAAAGCCCTAACAGCTAAGGTTCGGCCCAAACTTATGCTTGGGCTGAACCATTCGCCCATCCCTACTAATGATACAGTTGTCATTGCTAAAATCTTGTATATAGTCCCTTATCATCCCCTCCAAGAGCTTGCATACAATTGATGTTAGGCTAACTGGTCTGTAATTCACAGGGATGTATCTTGGCCCTTTTTAAAATATTGGTGCTACATTGGCTTTTCTCCAATCAACTGGTACCATTCCAGTCAGTAGACTGTCTGTAAAAATTAGGTACAATGGTCTGGCAATTACTTGACTGAGTTCCTTAACCACTTCAATACCAGGCACTTAGACACCTTCCTGCCCAGACCAATTTTCAGCTTTCAGTGCTGTCGCAATTTGAATGACAATTGCGCGGTCATGCTACACTGTACCCAAACAAATTTTTTATCATTTTGTTCCCACAAATAGAGCTTTCTTTTGGTGGTATTTGATCACCTCTGCGGTTTTTATTTTTTGCGCAACAAATAAAAAAAGACCGAAAATTTTGAAAAAAAACACGTTTTTCTTTGTTTCTGTTAAAACTTTTTGTAAATAAATACGTTGTCTTCTTCAATGACGGGCACTGATATGGCTGCACTGACGGGCACTGATACGGCGGCACTGATGGGCACAGATGAGGTGGCACCGATGAGGTGGCACTGATGGGCACTGATAGGTGGCACTGATAGGTGGCACTGGTATGCGGCACTGATGGGCACTCATAGGTGGCACGGATGGGCACTTATAGGCGGCACTGATGGGCACTCGTAGGTGGCATTGATGGTTACTTATGGGTGGCACTGATAGTTGGCACAGATGGGCACGGATGGGCACTGATAGATGGGCACTGATGGGCACGGGTGGGCACTGACAGGTGGCATGAATGGACACTGATGGGTGGCACTGATGGCATTGCTTATTTGCAGTGATGCCCCTAAGGGTGGCATTGCTGGGCATCACTGCAACATAATTGTACCAATCAGTGCCCATTTGTGGGCACTGATTGGCACAGATTTGGCACACTGGGCACATGTGGATGGCCATGGGGTACATACCTGGCCATCCACATGTTGCCCCTTCCCTGGTGGTCCTAGTGGCATCCCTGGTAGTCCAGTGGGGTGATCTGAGGGGGGGCTGCGCTGATAAACAATCAGCGCAGACCCCCCCTGCCAGGAGAGCCGCCGATCGGCTCTCCTCTACTTGCGTCTGTCAGACGCGAGTGAGGAAGAGCCGATCAACGGCTCTTCCTACTGACAGCGTGATCAGCCGTGATTGGACACGGCTGATCAGGTGATAAAGAGCCTCCGCCGGAGGCTTTTTACCAAGATCAGTGTAGCGGTGTGTCAGACTGACACACCGCTCCACCGATCGCCGCGATGCGCGCCCCCGGGGGCGCGCTGCGGCATGTTATCCTGCTGGACATCATATGACGTCCAGTCAGGATAACAGAACCACTTCCCGGACGTCAATCCGCTATAGGGCGGGCGGGAAGTGGTTAAGGACCCTCGGTTGCAAGCCATCTGGTCTTGGTGACTTAATATTGTTAAGTTTTTCAAGTCTATTTCTAATTCTGTCCTCTGTTAGCCATGAGGGTGCTTCCTGTGACGTGTCATGAGGATAAACACTGCAGTTTTGGTTACTGAAGCCTCCCGATTCCTTGTGACGACCGAGGAGAAGAAAAAATGTAATACCTTCGCCATCTCTCCATCCTTAGTAACCAGATTGCCTTCATCATTCTTTATGGGACCAATATGATCTGACTTCCCTCTCTTACTATGTATGTACTTAAAGAATTTATTTGGATTCTTCTTACTCTCCTCTGCTATGTGCCTTTCGTGTTCTTATCTTATCCGCCCTGATTGCACCCTTACATTTCTTTTTGTATTCTTTGTAAAATTGGAATCCTGATGATGATCCCTCAGCCTTGTATTTTTTGGGCTTCTCCTTTGCTTCTATATGCATTTTTATGTTGGAGTTAAGCCACCCAGGACTTTTATTTGCCCTTTTAAATTTAGTTCCCGGTGGGGGCGGCATGTATTGGACTGCCTCACACCAGGAGGTGCAAGAGGGGAGGCTGTCCAGGTGCTGCTTGGGGCGTCTAAGGATAGGAGCCTGACCCAGGGTCCAAAATGGCTCAGGGTATCCAGCCTGAAATGGAAAGGGATGTGGGTAAGGTCCAGGAAGGAAGTAGAGGACGTGGATGACATAGGAAAAGTTGGGCTGCAAGGTAAGACACTGGATGCCAGCGCAAAACAAGGGAGGTTTACCTTGGGTGGCGTTGGTCGGGCACATCTATCTATCTATCTATCTATTTTCCCTGTACACACACACACACACACACACACACACACACACACACACACATACACACACACACACACACACACATATATATATACACACACACACACACACACACACACACATATGTCAACATGTCTTTATTTATATGTGTCTCTATCTGTGTCTATGTATCTCTCTATCTACTTGTTGTATGATTATCTCTCTAGTTGTATGTACAGTATCTCACAAAAGTGAGTACACCCCTCACATTTTTGTAAATATTTTATTATATCTTTTTAGTGACAACACTGAAGAAATTACATTTTGCTACAATGTAAAGTAGTGAGTGTACAGTTTGTATAACAGTGTAAATTTGCTGTCCCCTCAAAATAACTCAACACACAGCCATTAATGTCTAAACCACTGGCAACAAAAGTGAGTACACCCCTAAGTGAAAATGTCCAAATTGGGCCCAAAGTGTCAATATTTTGTGTGGCCACCATTATTTTTCAGCACTGCCTTAACCCTCTTGGGCATGGAGTTCACCAGAGCTTCACAGGTTGCCACTGGAGTCCTCTTCTACTGCTCCATGATGACATCATGGAGATGGTAGATGTTAGAGATCTTGCACTCCTCCACCTTCCATTTGAGGATGCCCCACAGAATCTCAATAGGGTTTAGGTCTGGAGACATGCTTGGCCAGTCCATCTCCAATACACTCAGCTTTTTAGCAAGGCAGTGGTCGTCTTGGAGGTGTGTTTGGGTCGTTATCGTGTTTGAATACTGCCCTGCGGCCCAGTCTCTGAAGGGAGGGGATCATGCTCTGCTTCAGTATGTCACAGTACATGTTGGCATTCATGGTTCCCTCAATGAACTGTAGCTTCCCAATGCCGGCAGCACTCATGCAGCCCCAGATCATGACACTCCCACCACCGTGCTTGACTGTAGGCAAGACACACTTTTCTTTGTACTCCTCCTCACCTGGTTGCCGTCACACACGCTTGACACCACCTGAACCAAATAAGTTTATCATGGTCTCATAAGACCACAGGACAGTAATCCATGTCCTTAGTCTGCTTGTCTTCAGCAAAATTGTTTGTGGGCTTTCTTGTGCACCACCTTGTGCATCACCTTTGGAAGGGGCTTCCTTCTGGGACGACAGTCATGCAGACCATGTTGATGTAGTGTGTGGCGTATGGTCTAAGCACTGACAGGCTGACCCCCCACCCTTTCAACCTCTGCAGCAATGCTGGCAGCACTCATACATAACTGTATATTTCCCAAAGACAATCTCTGGATATGACACTGAGCACGTGAACTCAACTTCTTTGGCCGACCATAGCAAGGCCTGTTCTGAGTGGAACCTGTCCTGCAGCTCAGGACAGGTTCCACTCAACTCAGCTGCTGCTCAGTTTCAGGGTCTTGGCAATCTTCTTATAGCCTAGGCCATCTTTATGTAGAGCAACAATTATTTTTTTCAGATCCTCAGAGAGTTCTTTGCCATGAGGTGCCATGTTGAACTTCCAGTGACTAATATGAGAGAGTGGGAGTGATAACACCAAATTGAACACACCTGCTCCCCAATCACACCTGAGACCTTGTAACACTAACGAGTCACATGACATGGGGAGGGAATATGGCTAATTGGGCCCAATTTGGACATTTTTACTTAGGGGTGTACTCACTTTTGTTGCCAGTGGTTTAGACATTTATGGCTGTGTGTTGAGTTATTTTGTGGGGACAGCAAATTTACACTGGTATACAAGCTGTACACTCACCACTTTACATTGTAGCAAAGTGTCATTTCTTTAGTGTTGTCACATGAAAAGATATAATAAAATATTTAGTAAAATTTGAGGGGTGTACTCACTTTTGTGAGATACTGTATGTGTATATCCATCTATCAATTTGTATTTAGGTCTCTCTCTCCCTCGCTTGTATGTACATGTTTCTTTCTTTCTTTCTCTCTCTCTTTCTTTCTTTCTCTACTTGTTATTATGTTTGTCACTTGTTGTATGTATGTGTACATTCATCTAAACTGTATTCAGGTACACTCAGGGACTCTCATAGCAGCATGCTCAGGCTGCACAGCTCACATCCAAGTACTTGAAATATTAAGGAGAAGTCATCGGTGCAGCCATGGAAGGATTAATTTCTCTTCTATATGACACATAAACAGAACACATCTCCCCAGCAATACACCTCCATATATTTATAGTGTGTGCTCACCCTATATAGAAACACATTGTACTGATCTTTGTACTGTGCTACATACATATCCCGAGCCACACTCAGGAATACCGCTAAGAAGGTTAAATACCACCAAAAGAAAGCTCTATCTGTGTCAAAAAATTATAACAATTTTATTTGGGTACAGCATTGCATGACCGCGCAATTGTCATTCAAAGTTTGACATTGCTGAAAGCTAAAGATTGGCCTGGGCAGGAAGGGGGTGAAAGTGCCCTGTTTTGAAGCAGTTAACATGAAGGCGCAAGCATATAAAAATCAGAAAGCCACACTATTAAAAACACAACAGCAATAATTCCAAATCTGCGCTCACTAATGCCCTGTACACACGACCGGTTTTCCCGTCAGAATATACTCTGAAGGTTTTTCCGACGGAATTCCGCTCAAGCTGTCTTGCATACACACGGTCACACCAAATTCTGACCGTCCAGAACGCGGTAACGTACAACACATACGTCGGCACTAGAAAAAGGAAGTTCAATAGCCAGGGCGCCACACTTTGGGCTCCTTCTGCTAATCTCCTGTTTATCTCGTGTTAATAGAAGTTTGGTGAGAGACGATACGCGCTTTTCAGATCATTTTACTGCTGTTCAGTTTGTGCTTGTGGGGTTTGTATCTGTTCTTCAGTGCGTATCTGTTTTTCAGTGCGTTCTTGTCTGCTCATTCCTGATTTTTCAGCTCGCTCTTCACAGGCCTTGCTGTTCTTCAGTGCGTTCTGTTGGTTTGTTCTGAGCAGCCGACCGTTTTGAAGCCATGTCGCGGGTACGTACTCATCGCAGAGTTTGTGCTGTGTGGGGGCTTGGTGTTGGGGTTCATACTTGGACCCAAGCCCAGTCCATGAACAGGGTGAGGAGGAGTTCATGGACCAAGAATTGGTTACTCCCGTGTGACCAATTCTCTCATATGCCTTTGTTGCTTGAGATCCAGGAGAATAACCCTGATGATTTTAGGAATCTTCTCTGGCTGATGGACCCCGTTTTTCACCGTCTGTTGGCTTTGCTGACCCCTTATATTATGAAGCAGAACACCTGCATGCGGCAAGCCATCACTCCGGAGTAGAGGCTAGTCGCCACCTTGCGGTACTTGGCAACAGGGAGGAGTCTGCAGGACCTCAAGTTCTCTACAAGCATCTCCCTCCAGGCTCTGGGGATCATTATGCCAGAGACCTGTTCTGCCATCATACGGGTCCTGCAGAAGGACTATATTAAGGTAAGTTTTCTCCTTTAACATCACATTCTATGTATTTAATGTATGCTAATGTGTTGTATTTCTTTCATCATTCCCTAATTACCATGATTGTAATATGCTGTGAATGTCCCCTTTGTCCTCATGCATGCTTTAAGCTTTTAATGCTCCTTTTTTGTCCTTCATGTACAGCTCCATTGTAGTGCTTTACCCTAAACATCCCCTAAAATGTGTCCAAATGTTATTGTTGTCCTTAAATTCAGGCAGAGTGCAAGAGACTTTTTTTGTGTTGCAAACTCAGCTCGAACCCTCCCCCCACCCCCTAAAAGTTTTACAATCAGAGGGAGCCATCAGAGGGAGTGAGAAATCTGAAAAGTGGGCCTTATATTTTTGTCTTTAAATACTCCTTAAAATAAATGTTATACTGATGTCGGGCAAGAATGTTTTTGTGTAATCTGCTTGCAATGTAATGTGCAAAAGTACTCTTTTTTTTTTTTTCTGGTTTGACTCCACAGTTTCCTTCAATGTCACAGGAATGGCAGACTGTCGCCTCCCATTTTGCTGTCCATTGGGACTTTCCCAACTGTGGAGGGGCTATAGATGGGAAGCACGTCCACACCGTGCCACCACTCCATTCGGGGTCTCACTATTACAATCATAGGAGATTTAATATTATAGTGTTGATGGCGGTGGTGTCGGCACAATATGAGTTCCTCTATGTGGGCATGGGGAAGAATGGTAGGATGTCGGATGGGGGAGTCTTCGCCCAGGCCGAGTTCTACGGACTGGTGGCCTGGCATTGCCACCTGCTGTGGACAGTGTTGAAGGACTCCCGTTCGCCTGATGAAGCATTTGGTCTGAGCGAGCACCTGATAAGGCCATTCCCCCAGAGGACCCTCACCCAGAGAGGAGGGTTTTTACTACCGGCTGGCCAGAGCCTGAAGAATCGTTGAGAATGCCTTCGGGATAATGGCCAGCCAGTTCCGCCTGTTTCTGACAGCAATACATATGGCGGACTACAAAATTAACCACATCATATTATCCTGTTGCATATTGCACAATGGAAAAATGCCCAAGATGCACACAGTTTGGGAGTCAAAATGGGTATTTCCCTCCTGATGCCATGCCTAATGTCAACATGTGCTATCTCCCGTCATGGGGGATCAATGGATGTGTTTTGGGGGTGCAATCCCTTCCTCTCACCTACTTGAGTTACGAGGAAGGGGTTGCACTCACAAAACGCGTACATTGATATCCCCTGATGGCAGATAGCACATGTTGACACAACATGTGCATCTTCAAAATTTGGCTTTTAAAATATACAAAAAATATTTTCATTTAGTCCAAAAAAAGTTAAAATGGTGGCATTTTGAAGATATTTAGATTCTCCCTAACACATCAATCATGTTCTTCATTTGTTGTTCAAGAACATTGAGTTTATTCCTTATGATGTCTATTTCACAATTTCACACCATGATGTCTTGGATTAGGATTTGTGCACTTGCACTTGTGAAATGTTGAGCTTGCTCTTCCACAACCAGCACATCACCTAAAAATGTTAGTAAAAACATGTATTATAAATATGCAGGCATACATATATTACCTGAAGCTGGGGTGTCAGACACTCACCTGTTGTGGTGACAATTTCGCCCGCTTCCTTCACCTCTCCTTCCTCCAGATCCTTGGGGTGTGGTATTGTGCTGAGTTCCCCTTCTTTCTGAGGTGTGGGGTTCCTGGTGTCCTCTGAGTGGTGTCCTCCGAGTCTTTGCTCCCCTATGAGAATGAAACAAAAGGTATACTTAGCACACAGATATTTGAGTCCAGAAATAGGAATTTGCAACATTGCTTGGAAGTGGGGTACAATTGTCTGTTTTGGCAGAGTTCAAAGCTGAAGACATGATTTTTTTTTAACCTTACCAAAGCTGGAATACTTACCTTTTTGTGACATTTTTCACACGTGGAGACACCCCAAGTATCCACTGGAGTACCTGTGTGGGACACCCTAAAAAGTTTGTTCTTGTGTCGCACACTAGTGCTCCTGAGTCCAGATGTGTAAACAGCTGCTGAGTGTCCTCTCCTTACATTACACAGAATCAAGCTTGCATTTCATTCTAGTTACAAACACATCTAGACAGCAATGTATAAAACGTATTTTTATACAAATAGGCATGACCAAATGTATTTAACCTGTATCTGCCCAAAACATTGTATTTAATGAGCGAACAATGTTTACTACGACCGATTACTGTGCCCACAAACATGAAAGTCGCCATTTTTAAACTGTACAACAGTAAAGAAAAGCACATGGAGCAGCATGCAAGTAATAATAATAATCGGAACACACAACAACTACTTACTTTTTAGAAGCACTTTCTTGATCCTTCTATACTGATCCTGCTCCCTCAGTTTCAGGTCTGACCAGCGTTTCCTCAATTGCTCCTTGGATCATCGTACCCCCAAATTCCTGTGCAGACTCTTCACAACTTTAGTCATGATCTTGGCCTTTCTCACATTTGGGTTTAGGTACGGTCCATGCTTCCCATCATAGTCGTTCCTCCTCAAGATGTCCACCATCTACGAAGGCCATATTTGAGGCCTTAAATCTTCTCCTCCGGGATCGGGATGTTTCTGGCTCCGGGCTTTCCTCCTCCATGTTACTAGAATTAACACACACCTGCTGTGTCTCCGCCATGTCGCTCCTACTGCGCGCCGAAAGTGAAGGGGCAGGGATTGGACTAGAAAGAACGTCAGGGGAGGGCGACGCGGGTGGAGTTTCACGCATGCGCAGTGTATATCAAGCTAACACACGTGTCGTACCTACGTTCTGTGTGTGGAGGAAGGAGGAATGGAAGTGGCGAGCGTCCTAAACAAAGGTAAAATTTTAACTTGGGCCATCAGTGGCCTATACTGCTTCAAGATTGAGGCCTATATTGGGATAATATTATGAGAGTTTAGGCTGACATTAGTGTTTTTGTCTTGTGTATTGTCTTACAGCAAATATGAATCACTTTAAAGACCCAGAATTCATGGCCAGTTTCATAGACAGGTACAGGGAAATGAAGAATTTGTGGGAGGTGAAACACAGCTTATATTATAATAAACAAGCTAGGAGGTCAATGCTGGAGAAAGTTCTGGAATTTGTGAAGACTTGGGTCCCCGATGCAACCATCGTGTTCTTGGAAAAGAAAATTGGGATCTTGAGGAACATGTATAAGAAGGAGCATAAAAAGATCCAGAAATCACTCATATTAGGAGCAGCAGCAGCGCAAGTGTATGTACCCAGGCTGTGGTACTTCAACAAACTGCAGTTTCTGGATGACCAGCTTGAAGCCAGGGAATCACTTTCTACCCTTCCCTGCAGCCTTCCCTCCACCCTTCCCTCAACCCAGCAGAGGCTGAGGAAGAACAACCTCGGCATTACAACCTGGAAGAAGTGGAAGCGCCCAGCTGGAGCCAGGTATATTATTTTTATACATATTTATTGTCCTAATATTAATGATGTTAACTAGATGTTATAATTGTTAACAAATTAATTATTAAAAAAAAAAGTGATTTACATATCAATAGACAGTAGGGGTCAAAAATGTTTGGGACAAGAATGAAAAATGCTGGGGTCAGAATGATAGTCTTTTCTATTTATTAACATTCAATTTGCAAGTCATGAGCTGAAAATTGAGTGTGATTGATGAACCAAAAACTATGTCCCTTTTTTATACACAGGATGAGCTCAGCCAGGAGGAGGGTCTGGAAAGTGGCAGGCAGGAGGAGGCCCTGCCCAGTGTCAGCCAGGAGATGGCCATGCCCAGTGTCAGCCAGGAGGTGGCGGGGCCCAGTGTCAGCCAGGAGGTGGGCGGGCCCAGTGTCAACCAGGAGGTGGGCGGGCCCAGTGTCAGCCAGGAGGTGGGTGGGCCCAGTGTCAGCCAGGAGGTGGACGGGCCCAGTGGCCTCACCCAAACACAGATGCCTCCCCTCTGCCTTACAACAAAAAAGGCCCAGGAAGGGGACGATCACGGAGGAGGCAGCACTGGGCCTCAGGGAAGCAAGTGATGTCCTCAGAAGCCCCCGACGCTAAAGAGGCCTATGACTGCTATCTAGCCACTAGATTGCAGAAATTGGAGGAGGGCCAACGCCTCCTCTGTGATGGAATTTTTGCTCAGGCCCTTCAGAAGGGGTCGAGGGGCTAGCTGACTGAGAACAGCCACGTATGTGAGCTCGCCCATCCTCCTCCTCCTCCTGCCACAAGTCCACCACCAGAGCCACAGCCTCCAAGGAAGGCTGCAGGGATGGGTGTAGGGAAGCGTGGAGGGAAGGCGGCAGTGAAAAGAGGAAAGTGATGGCCTGGGTTCAGTCTGGTCTGACAGAAGACGCAGGCTGTGGTAGTACCACAGCCTGGGGACATAGATGTCATCTGCTGCTGGTCCTGATCTCTGGGAGTCCTGGACCAGATTGGGCTCCAAATTATATGGACTCCTCAAGCTAACAAGCCAAGCCTCAAGCCAAAAGGCTTTTCAAATTCCAAAAGTTTCTCCAGCGTTGCCTTCCTCTTTATTTTGTTACCCAGAATAAATGGATATTTTATTTTCTGAAAATACTTGCCTATGTGTTTTTCTACAAAAAGGACAGTTTGTTTGTGAGTAGGCAGGTACATTTCAAAAAAGACAATGTTAAATTAACAAGGGACAACAACCAACCTCCTTGAGGTTAAAAAATACAAGATAATTGACACACACACAAAAAAAAAATTATGGAGATCACTAGAAAATAATTTTTCAATAATCCAAAAAAAAGGAGATCTTGATGAAAAAAAAAAAAAAAAAAAAAAGATGACTATATAAAATAATTCTAAACATTATTATGGAGATCTGGCTTTAAAAAAATAAAAGATTATTCATGAGATCACGAGAAATAATAAAGAAATAAGTTTGTCAGAACTCTGTGTGAATATCAGCAGCAAAACAACTTCATTATTCTAGCATTATAAAGAACAAAAGAATGCGCTGCATTAAAAGATCACAGAATTTGCAGCGTGAGGAATGTGCTATCTCCATTACGAATACTAGTTTTACCAGACCGAGCTCTTCCGTCTCGTATTTGCTTCAGAGCATGCGTCATTTTTGGTGCGTCGGAGAAGCATACAGATGAGCGTTTTTTCCAATAGTAATTTTTTCCGTCGGAAAAATAAAGAACATGTTCTCTATCTAAGTCCATCTGAATTTTCTACGGAAAAAGTCCGATGGGGCATACACACGGTCGGAATATATGATGAAAAGCTCCCATCAGACTTTTTCTGTCGGAAATTCAGACCGTGTGTACGCGGCATCAGTTTACAATTACAAGAGGAAGAGCTGACAATGCAATTGAATTAAGCTGTGCTCTTGTTAAACTGAAAGAATGACCCACTAGACTTCCCGATGATATTCAGGATCTCCGCAGGGATTCCCAGACCAACACACAGCAACAAATGATGTCTGTACTTCTGCTCTGCGGCTGAGAAAAGAGGCTCAGGAAGTAATGTTAGCAAGCAGCAGTAAGGCATCCAGAATAAATGTCCTTACCTTACAGCTCCGCTCGGGACGTGAGTTCCACGGAGCTGCCGATGTCCCTTCCGGTTTCCCTCTAGAACAGGGAAACTGGAAGTAACATCTTAACTTGAACAACAAAGCAGGTCAGCGCTTTGGAATGAGCCACAAAGCAGGTCAAAAGCCTGCAAATTAAGCGCCTCATCTGCAATCTTGTGATTGCATTGACGTGGTGCTTCCCATAGTGCACGGTGCCCAAACACAGTGCACTTAGTTAAAGGACATTTTTTTCTAATTTATTTTTTTTTAAAGGGCCTTTTTAATTTTTTTTTTTTTTTTGTAAATATGGGGGGGGGGGGGGGGGGTGGGCGCCCTTGCGACCTCTATGGACGGGCTGCCACTGTTTGGGTGCTATCTGTTTTCAAGGAGCTATAGTAAATTTGATTTTGGGAGTATTTTTTTCACCAGCGCTTTAGTGAATTCTCTTTTAGCGCTAATCGCTGTAATTTGAGCGCTAATTAGTGCTAATTAGTGCATGGCGCTATAGTAAATGACCCCCACTGTAGCTTCCTTTCAGAGTATCATTCCTCACTCCTCCTGCACATTGCTTCCTTTCTTGCCCTCTCCAGACTAGCTAGCACTGATATGGTAGGCCCGACACTGGCTCAGCCAGGCCTAAAGCAGATGCCCTTTACAGGCAGGAACCGTGGGCCCTATGGTGTGGCCCTGCGGCTACTGCTCTCAGCTCCACCTCTTCAGGCACTGCCAGCCCTCCTGGAGACTTGCCCAGCAGTGTTTTCCCACTGTCCTCTTTCTCCTCCTGTGCCTCCTGGCCAGGACACCTCTGTGGGTTATAAGAGGGTCCAGGCCCAAGGTCAAACCCCCAGACTGGGGAGCTCCCTCAAAGGTCCCGATAGATTCAAACACTCCATCTCCATCTTCCACCCGATAAAACTCCTCCCCAGCTAGGCTTACCTAGGTATTTAAGGAGAACTGCCCCCTGGCAATCCAGATTGGGGATTGGTCAAGGCTCCCTAGAAAACCCCAGGTGGCTCCACCTCCCCTCCACGCTCCTCTCTTTCCGGAAAGTACCAGAAGATTTTGGAAAGAAGTGGGAGGTCCTGGTGACACCACCTGTTAGTCACCCAGCACTACTCTTGGTCACTTCCAACCCAGATCACCAAAACACACCCAGGCTTGGCTGCCAGCCAAACCTGGACATTTACCTGTTCTCAACAAAAACTACATTACTCTTCTAGCACACTAGATGATGCTACACATTATATATATATAGATATATATGTATTTATATATCTAGATAGATAGATAGATATCTAGATAGATAGATAGATATCTAGATAGATAGATAGATATCTAGATAGATAGATAGATATCTAGATAGATAGATAGATAGATATCTAGATAGATAGATAGATATCTAGATAGATAGATAGATATCTAGATAGATAGATAGATATCTAGATAGATAGATAGATAGATATCTAGATAGATAGATAGATATCTAGATAGATAGATAAATATCTAGATAGATAGATAGATATCTAGATAGATAGATAGATATCTAGATAGATAGATAGATATCTAGATAGATAGATAGATATCTAGATAGATAGATAGATATCTAGATAGATAGATAGATAGATAGATAGATAGATATCTAGATAGATAGATATCTAGATAGATAGATAGATAGATAGATAGATAGATAGATAGATAGATAGATAGATAGATAGATAGATAGATAGATAGATAGATAGATAGATAGATAGATAGAGATATATATATATATATATATATACACACACAGTATATAGATAGATAGATAAGAAATACTGCGCTATAAGCTGCGACTAAAAGTGTTATACTACACCAAACCTATGTATAAATAAAATGAAAAGTCGCGCTAAGCAATGAGATTTGCAAAAATTAAGACCAAACAAATGTTGCGTGAATAACAAAACAATAATTACTGATACATATTGATATCAACAAATTACAATAGGTGTATCTGATAACCCATAACGTGATTATATACCAAGTGTGAAAGTGAATATTTTGAAATGATACAAAATCAGTCCATAAAAGAACAGTCTGTATAAGTGAACGTCACATATCCCAATAGATTCCAATGGAGGGTGAATCCACAGTGATGGGTGGTGAAAGTTCACAAAGTGACAAGTGAAATGTGAAAGTCTCCTCCACCATTGAAAAAATACTGCCGCTTACCAGAACATGTTGGTCCTTTATTACAGGGGACCACACAAAACGAATGGCTGCAACCCCAGCCCGGGATCCCTCTGGCAAACCCTGGTCTCCAAAGTGTCAGCAGAGGTGGTCAGCAGACAGGATCAGCAGGAACCAGTATTATGCCAGAAAAACAAAAAACTCCACATAGTGTAAACCTGTTACATTTATTATAGTATAAAAACAGGTGGCAACTTACATCAAAAGGAGAGTTAAAATGCATGTAAAAGATTAGCTGTCCGGCTTATACAAAGCCAGTATACTTCCGGGACTCAGCAGTGACGTCATGGCGTAGCTCCTCCTCCCTACGTCGTTTCGTCACAAGTGGACGTGGTCACGGGATACGAGCGGCGTCCTGATGCACCGCTTAAATAGCAATCTATCAACTATGAACAACTAGCAGCCTGGCAACCCCGCCCCGCTCTGAGTCACAGGATCTGAATCACAGGGCGCCATCCTACTCAAGGGAAAAGCTATGGGCAAACCCAACAAAGTAGCTGAGGCCGTAAGCAATAAATCTCCCATGGGGATGAATTTACATAATGTCTGGGAAAAACACCAGGAATTATGATAAACATCAAAAAATATGGAAAACTAGATACTTCTTACAGATAAAAACAATATATAGCATAAACGATGTTATCATTGCTAAAATCTGAGCTACCAAGTGGTGACATACCTCAATTGATAATTTAAACATTAAGGCTGCAACCACCAGAGCGGACCAAAACACACTGCACATAAGTGGTAACTCAAGGCAGAAATATACCAAAAAACTCACTAAATATATAAAAAATAATTTAAAAGAATATCGGGAATAACAATTTCATGCTCGCAATTCTATTGCTAGGAAGGCGCCCCGCCATTCTCCATAGACCCCTCACAATATAAATACAAAATGCACCATGTATGGAAATAATATCATACAAATGACCATGTATAAAGATAAAATGTGTCATTATTAACCTTTACCAAATTAGAACCATACATAAAAAGGCAGAAAAACAAAAAAACTGCGCTTGGAGAGTATGGCAAAGCTGCGGTTATAAGTGAGGTACACCAAAACAGAAAAGAAATATAAAAAAACCACGCTAAAAAATAATAATAACCAAAATAATTAAAATGGTAAAATCCTATTTGGAGGAATGTCCAATCAACACACAGTGAATAACGTGAATACATAAAAAGGGAAAGGGAATGAAAAATTATAAAAATATGAAAATACCAAAAAAAATTGAAAAAATTAAAAATATATATATAGGAAATACTAATGGTAAACTGGCATTGAAAAATACCTATCAAAAGGGCCATCTAGCATCCCAATGAGTATATATAAATCCCCACCGGTGGAAATCTATGAATTGTCAATAAAGGAGTTGACATCAACTTCAATGTTAAGACCGAAAGGTATGTAACATTTCACCTTATGGACCCAGGCCATTTCCAACCTCGAGATACTTCTGACTAACCCACTACCCCTCCAGTGAGGTCTGAATTTGTCGATCCCCAAAAATATGGTACCAGTAGGGTCTCTCTGGTGGGTGGTCAAATAATGTTTGGAGACGGAGTGTTTAGTGAATCCTCTACATATATTGTTAATGTGTTCATTATACTTACTTGCAAGGGTCGCTTGGTCCGCGGCAGTATTTTTTCAATGGTGGAGGAGACTTTCACATTTCACTAGCCACTTCGGTGTGAACTTTCACCACCCATCACTGTGGATTCACCCTCCATTCAAATCTATTGGAATATGTGATGTTCACTTATACAGACTGTTCTTTTATGGACTGATTTTGTATCATTTCAAAATATTCACTTTCACACTTGGTATATAATCACGTTATGGGTTATCAGATACACCTATTGTAATTTGTTGATATCAATATGTATCAGTAATTATTGTTTTGTTATTCACGCAACATTTGTTTGGTCTTAATTTTTGCAAATCTCATTGCTTAGCGCAACTTTTCATTTTATTTATATATATATATATATATATATATATATATATATATATATATATATATATATTACAGTGAAAGAAATAGTTATTTGATCCCCTGCAGATTTTGTAAGTTTGCCCACTTACAAAGAAATGAAGAGTCTATCATTTTTATCATAGGTGTATTTTAAATGATAGAGACAGAATATCAACCAAAAATCCAGAAAAAAAAAACACATAAAAAACAAATGCTATAAATAAAGTTGCAGTTCAGTGAGTAAAATAAGTATTTGATCCCCAAGCAAAACATGACTTAGTACAATGGTGGAGAAACCGTTGTTGGCAAGCACAGAGGTAAAACGTTTCTTGTAGTTAGCGACCAGGTTTGCCCACATCTCAGGGTGGATTTTGGTCCACTCTTCTTTACAGATCTTCTTTAAATCCTAATGCCGCGTACACACGACCGCATACTTGGTTCTGTGGACCGGAGTCCATCGGACAATGCGATCGTGTGTGGGCTCCAGTAGACTTTTTTTCCCCAAAAGTTTGACGGACCTAGAAATTAAATGTTTCAAATCTTTTCGATGGACTCGAGTCCAGTCGAAAAGTCCGCTCGTCTGTATGCTAGTCCGACGGACAAAAACCGACGCTAGGGCAGCTATTCGCTAGTGGCTATGAACTTCCTTGTTTTAGTCCGGTCGTACGTCATCACGTACTAATCCGTCGGACTTTGGTTGATCATGTGTAGGCAAGTCTGTTCATTCATAAAGTCCGTCGAAAAGTCCGCAGGACAAAGTCTGCCGTAAAGTCCGCTCGTGTGTACGCGCCATTAGGGTTTCTTGGCTGCTGCTTGGCAACTCGAAGTTTCAGCTCCCTCCATAAATTTGCTATAGGACTAAGGTCTGGAGATTGTATAGGCCACTCCATGACCTTAATGTGCTTCTTCTTGAGACACTCCTTTGTTGCCTTGGCTGTATGTTTTGGGTCGTCATGCTAAAAGACCCATCTTCAGTGTTCTGGCTAAAAGGAAGCAGGTTCTCATCCAAGATTTTATAATACATGGCCCCATCCATTGACCCCTCAAAGTGGCATGGTCGGTCTGTACCTTCAGCAGAGAATGTTTCCACCTCCATGCTTGACTGTAGGGATGGTGTTCTTAGGGTCATAATCAGCATTTTTCTTCCTCCAAATACGGTGAGTTCCCCTCCTCAGGAAGGAACATGTACAGTCACGCCAATAAACATCTAAATGATTTAGAGAAGGATTGAAAGAAAGTGCTGTGGTCAGATGAGACCAAAAGTGAGCACTTTGGCATTAACTCAACTTGCTGTGTTTGGAGGAAGTAAAATGCCGACTATGACCCTAAGAACACCATCCCTATAATCAAGCACAGAAGTGGAAACATGATGCTTTGGGGCTGTTTCTCTGCCAAAGGTACAGGCTGACTTTGCTGCTGCATTGAGAGGTCAATGGACGGGGCCATGTATTGTGAAATCTTGGATGAGTACCTTCTTCCTTCAGCCAGAACACTGAAGATGGGTCGTGGATGGGTCTTCCAGCATGACAATGACCCAAAACATACCGCCAAGGCAACAAAGGAATGGCTCAAGAAGAAGCACAATAAGGTCATGGAGTGGCCCAGTCAGTCTCCAGACCTCAATCCTATACAAAATTTATGGAGGGAGCTAAAACTTCGAGTTGCCAAGAGACAGCCAAGAAACCTTAACCGCTTGCCGACCAGCCGGCGCAGTTATACTGCAGCAGGTTGGCTTGGCTGCACAAATCGCCGTAGGTGTATGTCTGGCTCGTAGATGGCGATCTGTGAGCACTGATTGGCCGGCGGAGGAGCCAGTCAGCGGATCCGGCGGACTCGATGTCTGCCAGTCGGCCGTGATCGTTCCCTGCAGTGACAGAAGGGGGATCTGCCAAAGTAAACAAGGCAGGTCTCAATTCTGCCAGGGGATGACTGCTATGCTGAAAGATGGATCTGTGTGTTGTCCCAGGCAGCCCATTCTCCATACATTAGAAAACACACTGAGGGAACACATTTAACCCCTTGATCGCCCCTGATGTTAACCCCTTCCCTGCCAGTGCTATGAGTACAATGCCAGTGCATATTTTAAGTACTGATCGCTGTAATAATGTCACTGGTTCCCCAAAAACGTGTCAAAAATGTTAGGTGTCCGATCTGTCTGTCGCAATGTCGCAGTTCCGAAAAAAATCGCAGATCACAGCCATTACTAGTAAAATAAATAAATAAGTAAAAATGCCATAAATCTATCCCCTATTTTGTAGGTGCTATAACTTTTGCGCAAACTAATCATTATACACTTATTGAGGTTACCAAAAATGTGTAGCAGAATACAAATTGGCCTAAACTGATGAAGAAATTAGATATATAAAAAAAAAATTGATTGGGTGTGTTTTTATAGCAGAAAATAAAAAATATTGTTTTTTTTTTTTGTTTTTTTTACAATTGTCTGTCTTTTTGTTTATAGCGTAAAAAAATACCCGCAGAGGTGATCAAATACCACCAAAAGAAAGCTCTATTTGTGGGTACATTGCACGCTTGTGAAACTGTTAGTGAAAGCGACGCAGTGCCGTGTCGCAAAAAATGGCCTGGTCGGGAAGTGGGTAAATCCTTTCGGGGCTGAAATGGTTAAATTGGATGTAAACCCTCACATATACCCAGTGAAGTGAATAGCCTCAGATGATACACAGGGATGAAACAAACCTCCCTATATATCTTTTACATGTATATCTGCTGTCTTCAGCTGTATATATCCTTTAGAAAGTGCTTTTTGTGTTATAGATTTTCACTTCCTGTTCACCACTGGGAGTGGATTATTGGCATACAGCCAAGACAGCTGATTGGAGGAAAGGCACACACCCCCACTCTACATTGGCAAAGGTATAACAGGATGTGCAGAGCACTACTCTGGGACGGCAAGCTGACTGCTAATCTATTTATAGCAAACTCCCACGACACACACTTCAGGCTGCCATCTTGGAGTTATCAGTCTGATAACAGAGGAACTGAGCAGGAGAAAGCTAGGGACATAGTGCTTTTTTAGAGAGATAAGAAAACACTACAGATATATGTGCCCAGCTCAAATTTTATGAATCAGGTTTACATCCACTTTAAGGATTTAGAAAAGATCTGTAAAGAAGAGTGGACTAAAATCTGCCCTGAGATGTGTGCAAATCTGGTCACCAACTACAAGAAACGTCTTACCTCTGTGCTTGTCAACAAGGTTTCTCCATCAAATACTAAGTCATGTTTGCTTGGGGATCAAATACTTACTTTACTCACTGAACTGCAACTTAATTTATAGCATTTGTTTTATGTGTCCTTTCTGGATTTTTGGTTGATATTCTGTCTCTTTCATTTAACCACTTCAGCCCCGGAAGATTTGGCTGCTCAATGACCAGACCATTTTTTGCCATACGGCAATGCATCGCTTTAACTGACAATTGCGCGGTCATGCTACGCTGTACCCAAACAAAATTGACGTCCTTTTTTCCCACAAATAGAGCTTTCTTTTGTTGGTATTTGATCAGCTCCTGCGGTTTTTATTTTTTGCGCTATAAACAAAATAAGAGCGACAATTTTGAAAAAAACAAACAATATCTTTTACTTTTTGCTATAATAAATAATCTTTTAAAAAAAAAACTAATTTTTTCCTCAGTTTAGGCTGATATGTATTCTTCTCCATATTTTTGGTAAAAAAAAAAAAAAAAACGCAATAAGTGTATATTGATTGGGTTGCGCAAAAGTTATAGCGTCTACAAAATAGGGGATAGATTTATGGCATTTTTATTATTTTTTTATTTTTTTTACTAGTAATTGCGGCGATCTGCGATTTTTATCGGGACTGCGATATTGCGGCGGACAAATTGGACACTTTTTACACATTTTTGGGACCACTGACAATTATACAGTGATCAGTGCTATAAAAATGCACTGATTACTGTATAAATGTCACTGGCAGGGAAGGCGTTTACTGTGTTCCCTCAGTGTGTTCTAACTGTAGGGGGGATGGGAGTGTCTAGAAGGAGAGAGAGATTGTGCGTTCATACTATGTATGAACACCAATCTGTCTCCTCTCCCCTGAGAGAACCAGGATCACACACAGATCCCGGTTCTCGCTCTGTCACGAGCGATCGCGGGTGCCCAGTGGTCATTGCACCCACTGGCACTAACATTGGCTTCCGGGCACACGCTGCACATGCCCCTAGTGGCCAAAACCCGAAGCGACATAAGGTAACGTAGTTTCGCCCAGCCTTGCTATTCTGCCGCAGTAAAACTGCGACGGCTGGTCAGCAACCAGTTAAATTACACCTATGATATAAATGATATGATTTCCTTCTGACGGATGACGTCACTGCGCTACTGGGCAGCCCACACACTTTTATATTCTGTTTAATGTTCCTATGATATTCATTTTGGATTCTAAATTGCATTTGTACTCTATACTTTCAGAAGTGGTATTAGTCCCTGAAGAAGAATAGAATTTATACACATTTCAAAATGCGTTGGATATTCCGACTACTCACCATCATTTGCAACTTGGATGGTATAATTATGTGTAGTGGGGTGATACCGCTTTTAGATGATGATTGTGTAATATTATGATACATGTACATGTGTTTTCTCTGTCTTTCCCAATTTGGGGACTTTTTAATCATGTTGACAATTTTGTACTAATAAAACTTTTTTGAATATACGTATTTTTTCATTTTCAAATTGCCTTAAATATCCCACTTAAGAGGTATTCACAATTTTTATATATACAGGGATGATGGCAATTTACACGCCAAGCTGCATGAGTCTAAATTTCTTCATGTCGCTTGTCTTTTCCTTCGCTGCATAACACTCCGGAAATGAGAGACCATGTTATCATTCATCAGATTTAACACTCTGTTGGGGTGGTGCTTCTCAAAAAAATTCATAGCACTCATTCCATTTTTCCATAATGGATTTTATGGCATCACTGCTAACCTCCTCCCAGTCTTCCTCTTCCTCAGTGGAATACTTCTCAAAAAGCGCCTGCTGCTGCTCACTGTGGAGTTCAGAAAGTTTTTCTGTGGTCAGCTCCTCCTTATGTTGCTCAACAAGCTCCTCTACGTCTGCACCATCGATGTCCAGACCCATACTCTTGCCCATGGACACAATCTCCTCCACTACTTCTGCATTAGACCCTTCAAAATCACGTTCAGTGACACATTGTGGCCACAGTTTCCTCCAGGCTGAGTTTAAGGTTCGGTGAGTGACCTCTTCCCAGGCTTTGTCAATGAGGTCAATGCAATGGAGAACATTGAAATGTTTCTTCCAGAATTCCTTCAGAGTCAAGGACAGCCATTCAGTGACATTAAAACACCTAGTGAAGAGCACCTTTGTGTACAGCTTTTTGAAGTTGTAGATCACTTGCTGATCCATGGGCTGCAGAAGTGGTATCGTGTTGGGGGGGTGGGAACTTAACTTTCATGAAGTCATACTCAGCGTTCATTTCATTCACCAAGGCTGGAGGCTGTGCCGGGGCATTGTCCATCAGAAGAAGGCACCTTTCAGGCAGTTGGTTGTCAGAAAGATATTTTTTTACGGTGGGTGCAAACACCTTGTGCAGCCATTCCATGAACAATTGCCTTTCGACCCAAGCTTTTGCATTGGTCCGCCACATGACAGGCAGTCTGTCCTTGTTCACATTCTGTTCCCTGATTGCATGAGGGGTCTGGGAATGGTACACCAGTAGTGGCTTAATCTTCAGATCGGCGCTTACATTCGCACACAGCAAAAGGGTCAATCTGTCCTTTATGGGCTTGTGCACCGGCTAGTGGCGGGGCGTCCATTAGGGGTGCTCGGGTGCCTCCCCCTCTCTCCAGCCACCCCCTCTGTGCACTATGGATAGATTTGTGTGTTGCATGAATCTATTCACAGCTGCTTTAGACAGCCCCTATTCAGGCGTCCGGCCCCTTTTCGTGCACCAGGCTTCTGAATTATAGCGGCGATCAAAGAAGGGGGTACCATCCAGTTATGTCACAAGAGTTGCCGCCATCCCTGACATAAGGAGAAAAAAGGAATAACCCCTCAGGAAATGGTGGGACTTTAAAGGCAACGGAGTAATAAAAGCAATTTTATTGGTACAAATATACATAAATATACATTTAGGAAAAATATACTACAATCACATTAAATAATCAATAAACTATAAAATCAGGAATATACTGATATGAGGACCGAATGTGTATTCCTGTAGTCTTCTACCTGAGCCTACGCGTTTCGGGACTGCTTAAGGAGTCCCTTCATCAAGGGCAAATTGTAGGAGGATTTTACACTACATAACAAAATATGAAATAACGTAATTAGAAATCAAATGCATTGTACATATTTCCTGCATCTAACATCATTCTGTACAGTTCGACATTAAAAAAAAAAAAAAAATATTGCACATACCCAAGTATATTCAGGAAAGGAGGCTGACTATCAGAGTAAATCTCGGGGGTAAGTACGCACAAGACGCCACAAGAATCCAGAATAGGAAACATGCGTATGTCTGGCCCCGCCTTATCCACACTGGTCCCAATGTGCCACCCCAAGAGAGGAAACTCAAGAGTGACAACACTATCCCGGAGGGGTCCAAAAAGCGAAAGACCAGAGGGGGGATTATCTGGAAACAAAAAAGAGCCGAATAGGCTAGAGTCCCTTAAAGAAGCAAAAAGCACCCATATGTTAAAAATTAACACTGCATGGACGCAGAGCACGGTATGCACCGTGCAGGTCTGCGTACGGGCAGGGTGTAGAAAAAACAGTTTCAATATTCATAGCTTACCCTAGTGCTGGTTTGTGAGGGATATAGTAATTAGATGTAAGTAGATGCCCCCAATGTGCGAGCGGGGGAACGGAGGTCCCTTAAAAGCACGAGCAGCTCCAAGAGTTGTAAAAGATACCAGCTTCCTACAATGCAGGATCTGTAGGATAATACAGGAGAGGGAGAAGCTTACTCACCAACATTAGGACAGGAGTATTTGCTGTGTATTGTGATATATAGTGTGCATTGCAAGGAAACTCCATCAGAGAAGGCACAATAAGAAGCCTACCATGATTAAGGGTTACCAGAAAAGTAACAGTTACACAAAGAGGTGGGGGACAACATTACCGTGTCTGGTGTTGGTGCTGTGTTGCAGTGTGCTCGATGGTTCCGTTTATCCAGTCTCTGACCACCGCCGACGAGCCGGACAGTGACACCGACACGGCGTTCGGTGGTTAAATATAGAGGGGAAGGGGAACAAATGCAGTGCTGATTGGCGTGTGGATTCCGCCAATCACACCGCCGCTCCAATCAGGATATGGACACCATAGAAACCCCACGACGCCGATCCACCTAAGGACGATGGGAGAGGGGATCCATGGCAACGCTACGATGCCGCTCCGCCCAAAGGGAGGGGAAGAGGAGAGCCCAGACAGCAGGGAAAGAGCGTCCCACGCCAAGGCGCTCCGCCCAGCCGAACAGTATGCAGACGAGGCATACGGCATATAACAGCCCGAGCACCGCAGCCCAATCCAAAAAGGGGGCCGCAGAACAAGCATTAATACATAAAATTTAGATGTGTATAAGAAAGGGAGAGTAGGTAGATGGAAGGGGGGGGGGGCGAAGGCAATAAATAAGCACTACCACTTAAATGACAATTTAAACATGGCAGAATAATATAACGAAGTCACTGACCACATAGTACCCTCAGGTGGTTACTGATATGCACCGCCGGGGCAGTGGGACCCTGGGCGGGAACTGCACAGCACCCCCCCACAGCGGACTGTGGGAGGGGTCATGCAACAACCGCCCTCCGACGCACAAAAAGGCGACCGGATCCGCAGACACGGAAGGGCAACAGATAGCCGCCAACCACCCCGCGAGCATGCTCCGGGCGCCTATAAAGAGGCCCCCCCAAGGGACAGTAAATCCCGGGAGGCCCCCGTGCGCCGGGCGGGACAAAGAGGGGCCAGAATTGTGGTAGAAAATCACTCCCCGAGTAACACCAACAGTGTACCTCAAGTAATGACAATACCTATATATACAGAGGTGAAAACAAAAAAGAATTAACATATACTATAAGGGTAACCAAGAAGGACATAGCAGCGTACAAAAAAAAAAAAATTATGGTGTGGACACCTTATAAATCTTTCTCACAAACCCCAGAAGAAAAACCTTCTAGAAAGGGTCTAAAACTCAAGTGGTCATTTAAGCCGGGGGGTGAGGTGGCAGCAAGGTCCATGATCCAACGGGCTTCCCGTTGTAGCAAGGCCTTGTTCCAGTCCCCACCCCTTGGGCTAGGATGAACTCTGTCCAAAATTAAAAAATAGATATTGGGAAAGATGCCATGATGCTCATTCGCCACATGTCTACCCAGTGGGAACTCAGGATTTGCTTTCCTCATGGCAGTAATATGCCGTGAGGCTCGCAAAGAGAATTTTTGTTTAGTCTTACCAACATAGAATTGATGACATTGACAAACTAAAAGATATACCACACCCTCAGTCTTACAGTTTGAAAAATGACATGGTCTGTATGGACGCCCATTTGGAAGGGTCACATTCTGTCGTGTATTCATAAATCTACATATGGAACATCCTCCACATGTGAACGTTCCAAACCTCTTACAGGGATCCCGCGAGATTCACCGACAAATTCACTGCGGACCAAGTGGTCACGCAGGGAACTGGTACGTCAATAGGTGATCACTGGTCGTGCGGGTAAGTTTGGACGTAGGGTGGGGTCAGAATGTAGAAGGTGCCAATGTTTGTTGAAAATAGATTTAACCGATTCATGTTGGTTTGTAAACCTCATAATTATCCTAGTAGTGGGGTCCATCACAGTCTTTTTTTGAGGACCAAAGAGGAGTTCCCGTCGAGTATGTCTGTTTGCGCGTTTATACGCTTTTTTTAACAGCGAGGAGGAGTAACCCCTCAAGCGAAGTCTGTCTCTGAGTGCGGCAGCTTCGATCAGATATGTCTGTTGATCAGAGCAATTCCGTCTCAGCCTCAAGTATTGGCTGTACGGAATTGCTCGGAGCAATGGTTGGGGGTGAGAGCTAGAGGCATGTAAGATGGTATTGCCAGCGGTGGGTTTCCGAAAGAGGCTGCTGGAGAGGGTCCCCTCAGAGTTCTTGCTGATGGTCGTATCCAAAAATGTAATGCTATGTGGACTGTGGGTCACAGTGAACTTTAAATTAAAAGTATTGTGCTGCATCATTTTGATGCATTCGTTTAGTTGGCTTTCGGAGCCCTCCCACAACACCAAAATGTCGTCTATATAACGATACCACGCAGCTATATATTGAGTGTGAGATCTGAAAGCCTCATCTGAGAGAAAGGACTGCTCCCATTCCCCCAGGTATAGGCTTGCGTAGGACGGGGCACAAGAGGTCCCCATCGCGACGCCCTGTGCCTGGAGGAAATGGGAGCCATCAAAAGAGAAGATATTATGGTGAAGAATGAACTCCAGGGCCATAATGACGAATTCACAGAGTTTTTTTATCGTCTCTGTGTGTTTGGGTGATGAAATGTCTGACCACGGTCAGCCCCAAATGATGGGGAATCGAGCTATAAAGGGCCTCGACATCGATGGCTACCAACAGTGACTGTGATGAAACATGTAGACCCTCCAGGGATTGTAATAGGTGGATAGTATAGCGCACATATGAAGGCAAGTTTTCGACGAATGGTTTTAGATGGGAGTCTACAAAAAGGCTCAGGTGTTCCGTAATAGCCCCATTCCCAGAGACTATAGGTCTACCTGGAGGAATTAGACCGTTTTTATGAACTTTGGGTAGACAATAGAAAGTTGGAATTTTGGGAAACTTTATTCGTAAAAATTCCCAGATGTCCTGATTAATGATTCCTTGTGAAAAGGCACCATCAATCAGAGCATAAAATTAGATCTCGAATTTGGCGATACTGGCCTTGGAAATAGGTCTATACCAGTCCCGGTTGGACAGAACTTTGTGGCACATGGTTTTATATTGCTCGTTCGACATGATCACAATATTGCCGCCCTTATCAGAGGGCTTAATGACGAGGGAGTGGCATTTTTTAAGATTGTTTAGGGTGAGCAATTCAGAAGGAGATACATTACCGGTCTTTTTATGTATTTTAAGTTTCTTGATTTCAGACGTGACTGTAGTCACGAAAGACAACAGATTGGGGTTAGACCTGAGGGGAGGGAATTTATCCGATTTGTTCTTCAGCTTCTTGTTAGCATAGGATGGAGTGGTTGGTTCAGTGGGTTTATCAAGAAGGAGGGAGTCTAGATCAATTGAGTCAATAAGGTCAGAAGAGTCCTCATCCTCTAATAGCGACAGAAGGACATCTAAGTCCTTGTCATGTTGTTCATCGGCAGTTTCGGATTTAGTTTTGGCCTTGGAATACATGCTCTTCAACAACAACTTGCGGGCAAAGAGGTTTAGGTCTTTGATAGCCTCAAAGGTGTCAAGATTGGAGTTAGGACAAAAGCTCAGACCTTTTGACAGGAGGGATTTTTCTTCATCTGATAAAGTGTAATTAGATAAGTTGATGATGTTTCTATCATCAACATTGATGGTATTTAGCTGTATGCATTTTAAGTTTTTAATTTGGGAGTCGTGTCCTGGGGAAAAAATCGGCTTTGGCCTACCTCCATCTTGGATGCTGGGCTCACACTCGATTGAGAAAGCTGAACAGCCGCAAGTGAAGAGGAAGCAGAGTTACCACCAGAGATATCTGTAGGGGGAAAAGGACCCTCACCACGTGCACCATAGTTGCCCGACATATATGAGGTGGATGGAACAATGGGAGTGGGATGTTCGGAGATGTGTTTCTTATGTGCATTCCCATCTTCTCCGGATAAAGGACGTTTGGGTTTGTTGTGCCTGTTCCTATTACGATTACGAGAAGAGGAAGAAACAGAAACGGAAGAATTAATAGATGAGTCTGAGCCCCTTTCCATGATGGATTTAGTTAGACCTTTATTTTTAGGATTTGAAGTGTGGTTATTTTGGGTCCACTTGTATGCTTTCCCTTCCTGGAAGGACAATTTGTCGCGTCAGAACTTTTTGTCTTTTTTCTGAGCGTTTCAGTAGTAATTTGGTCTAAGTGAGTTTTAATTCTTTCCTCATGTTCTTTTAATGAGGGAAGACTTTTAAAGGTTTCTAGTTTTGAGTATATACTGTCAATCTCTTTGTCGAGAGCTAGACTACGAATCTTATATTCCTCTATGAGCATCCTCATCATCCTACGTGTGCACGCCTGCAGATTATCCTCCCACTGTTTCTTGAACTCAGGGCTGATGTTATCAATCAGAGGGAAGATTTGAATGCGCAATCCATAAGGATTGATGTCCTCTCTGATATATCTTTCAAAATTGTCAATATGCCAAAAGAAGGCTGCTTTTTTCTCCACATATTTACTTAATTGATTACAGAGGGAGGACAATTCTGATTGGACTGCCTCACCTTCCTCATGGTCTACATGTTTCATCACAGTCACTGTTGGTAGCCATTGATGTCGAGGCCCTTTATAGCTCGATTCCCCATCATTTGGGGCTGACCGTGGTCAGACATTTCATCACCCAAACACACAGAGACGATAAAAAACTCTGTGAATTCGTCATTATGGCCCTGGAGTTCATTCTTCACCATAATATCTTCTCTTTTGATGGCTCCCATTTCCTCCAGGCACAGGGCATCGCGATGGGGACCTCTTGTGCCCCGTCCTACGCAAACCTGTACCTGGAGGAATGGGAGCAGTCCTTTCTCTCAGATGAGGCTTTCAGATCTCACACTCAATATATAGCTGCGTGGTATCGTTATATAGACGACATTTTGGTGTTGTGGGAGGGCTCCGAAAGCCAACTAAACGAATGCATCAAAATGATGCAGCACAATACTTTTAATTTAAAGTTCACTGTGACCCACAGTCCACATAGCATTACATTTTTGGATACGACCATCAGCAAGAACTCTGAGGGGACCCTCTCCAGCAGCCTCTTTCGGAAACCCACCGCTGGCAATACCATCTTACATGCCTCTAGCTCTCACCCCCAACCATTGCTCCGAGCAATTCCGTACAGCCAATACTTGAGGCTGAGACGGAATTGCTCTGATCAACAGACATATCTGATCGAAGCTGCCGCACTCAGAGACAGACTTCGCTTGAGGGGTTACTCCTCCTCGCTGTTAAAAAAAGCGTATAAACGCGCAAACAGACATACTCGACGGGAACTCCTCTTTGGTCCTCAAAAAAAGACTGTGATGGACCCCACTACTAGGATAATTATGAGGTTTACAAACCAACATGAATCGGTTAAATCTATTTTCAACAAACATTGGCACCTTCTACATTCCGACCCCACCCTACGTCCATACTTACCCGCACGACCAGCGATCACCTATCGACGTACCAGTTCCCTGCGTGACCACTTGGTCCGCAGTGAATTTGTCGGTGAATCTCGCGGGGATCCCTGTAAGAGGTTTGGAACGTTCACATGTGGAGGATGTTCCATATGTAGATTTATGAATACACGACAGAATGTGACCCTTCCAAATGGGCGTCCATACAGACCATGTCATTTTTCAAACTGTAAGACTGAGGGTGTGGTATATCTTTTAGTTTGTCAATGTCATCAATTCTATGTTGGTAAGACTAAACAAAAATTCTCTTCGCGAGCCTCACGGCATATTACTGCCATGAGGAAAGCAAATCCTGAGTTCCCACTGGGTAGACATGTGGCGAATGAGCATCATGGCATCTTTCCCAATATCTATTTTTTAATTTTGGACAGAGTTCATCCTAGCCCAAGGGGTGGGGACTGGAACAAGGCCTTGCTACAACGGGAAGCCCGTTGGATCATGGACCTTGCTGCCACCTCACCCCCCGGCTTAAATGACCACTTGAGTTTTAGACCCTTTCTAGAAGGTTTTTCTTCTGGGGTTTGTGAGAAAGATTTATAAGGTGTCCACACCATAATTTTTTTTTTTTTTTTTTTGTACGCTGCTATGTCCTTCTTGGTTACCCTTATAGTATATGTTAATTCTTTTTTGTTTTCACCGCTGTATATATAGGTATTGTTATTACTTGAGGTACACTGTTGGTGTTACTCGGGGAGTGATTTTCTACCACAATTCTGGCCCCTCTTTGTCCCGCCCGGCGCACGGGGGCCTCCCGGGATTTACTGTCCCTTGGGAGGGCCTCTTTATAGGCGCCCGGAGCATGCTCGCGGGGTGGTTGGCGGCTATCTGTTGCCCTTCCGTGCCTGCGGATCCGGTCGCCTTTTTGTGCGTCGGTGGGCGGTTGCTGCATGACCCCTCCCACAGTCCGCTGTGGGGGGGTGCCGTGCAGTTCCCGCCCAGGGTCCCACTGCCCCGGCGGTGCCTATCAGTAACCACCTGAGGGTACTATGTGGTCAGTGACTTCGTTATATTATTCTGCCATGTTTAAATTGTCATTTAAGTGGTAGTGCTTATTTATTGCCTTCGCCCCCCCCCCCTTCCATCTACCTACTCTCCCTTTCTTATACACATCTAAATTTTATGTATTAATGCTTGTTCTGTGGCCCCCTTTTTGGATTGGGCTGCGGTGCTCGGGCTGTTATATGCAGTATGCCTCGTCTGCATACTGTTCGGCTGGGCGGAGCGCCTTGGCGTGGGACGCTCTTTCCCTGCTGTCTGGGCTCTCCTCTTCCCCTCCCTTTGGGTGGAGCGGCGTCGTAGCGTTGCCATGGATCCCCTCTCCCAGCGTCCTTAGGTGGATCGGCGTCGTGGGGTTTCTATGGTGTCCATATCCTGATTGGAGCGGCGGTGTGATTGGCGGAATCCACACGCCAATCAGCACTGCATTTGTTCCCCTTCCCCTCTATATTTAACCACCGAACGCCGTGTCGGTGTCACTGTCCGGCTCGGCGGCGGTGGTCAGAGACTGGATAAACGGAACCATCGAGCACACTGCAACACAGCACCAACACCAGACACGGTAATGTTGTCCCCCACCTCTTTGTGTAACTGTTACTTTTCTGGTAACCCTTAATCATGGTAGGCTTCTTATTGTGCCTTCTCTGATGGAGTTTCCTTGCAATGCACACTATATATCACAATACACAGCAAATACTCCTGTCCTAATGTTGGTGAGTAAGCTTCTCCCTCTCCTGTATTATCCTACAGATCCTGCATTGTAGAAAGCTGGTATCTTTTACAACTCTTGGAGCTGCTCGTGCTTTTAAGGGACCTCCGTTCCCCCGCTCGCACATTGGGGGCATCTACTTACATCTAATTACTATATCCCTCACAAACCAGCACTAGGGTAAGCTATGAATATTGAAACTGTTTTTTCTACACCCTGCCTATACGCAGACCTGCACGGTGCATACCGTGCTCTGCGTCCATGCAGTGTTAATTTTTAACATATGGGTGCTTTTTGCTTCTTTAAGGGACTCTAGCCTATTCGGCTCTTTTTTGTTTCCAGATAATCCCCCCTCTGGTTTTTCGCTTTTTGGACCCCTCTGGGATAGTGTTGTCACTCTTGAGTTTCCTCTCTTGGGGTGGCACATTGGGACCAGTGTGGATAAGGCGGGGCCAGACATAGGCATGTTTCCTATTCTGAATTCTTGTGACGTCTTGTGCGTACTTACCCCCGAGATTTACTCTGACAGTCAGCCTCCTTTCCGGAATATACTTGGGTATGTGCAATATTTTTTTTTTTTTTAATGTCGAACTGTACAGAATGATGTTAGATGTAGGAAATATGTACAATGCATTTGATTTCTAATTACGTTATTTCATATTTTGTTATGTAGTGTAAAATCCTCCTACAATTTGCCCTTGATGAAGGGACTCCTTAAGCAGTCCCGAAACGCGTAGGCTCAGGTGGAAGACTACACGAATACACATTTGGTCCTCATATCAGTATATTCCTGATTTTATTGTTTATTGATTATTTAATGTGATTGTAGTATATTTTTCCTAAATGTATATTTATGTATATTTGTACCAATAAAATTGCTTTTATTACTCCGTTGCCTTTAAAGTCCCACCATTTCCTGAGGGGTTATTCCTTTTTTCTGAATTATAGCGGCGGCCATAAGCTCTAATAGGGGTCAAAAAAGGTGACATGCAAACTCAATCCATTGCACTCACAGTGCACCCAGGTGTGTTAGCAAAGCAAATGAAATGAAACAAAATCAGAGGCAGATGGAGTGTCCTAAAGAACGATTTTAGGGACTTAGGAGCTAAATTGAGGAGAAGGACCTCCAAGGTAGTATTCTCAGGAATACTACCGGTGCATCGAGCCACACCAGAAAGGCAGAGGGAGATTAGGGAAGTAAACAAGTGGCTGAAGAGCTGGTGTAGTAAGGAGGGGTTTGGGTTCCTGGAGAACAGGGCCGATTTCTCAGTCGATAACCGGTACTATAGAAGGGATGGACTGCACCTAAATGAGGAGGGTGCAGATCAGCTGGGAATGAAGATGGCCAAAAAGTTAGAGGGGTTTTTAAACTAGGCGATGTGGGAGAGGGTCCAGAGGTAGAGATAGTCAGCGCGGAACATATTCCAGAGGGTAGTATTGGGGGCATTAGTGGTAGGTTGACCAAAGCACATAAACCCGAGGTAAGTATAGTAGCAAGTCCTAGTTGCAATCTCGGAACACCCAATAAGAGGATAATATGCGTCTAAACTACGTGGCATGTTCACCAATGCCAGGAACCTGGCGGACAAGATCGGTGAACTAGAGATACTGTTGTACGAGGAGAATTTGGATTTTGTGGGAATTTCAGAGACCTGGTTCAACAGTTCTCATGATTGACTGGCAAACATTCAAGGGTATACCCTTTATCGCAAGGATAGACAGGGTAAAAAAGGGGGAGGGGTATGCCTATATATCAGGAATAATGTACAAGTGAATGTGAGAGATGACATCACTAAGGGAGCTAGGGAGGAGGTGGAATCCTTATGGGTAGAGCTCCAAAGGGATGAAGCTAATGGGGAAAATAATACTGGGAGTATGCTATAGTTCCCCTAACCTGAGGGAGGAAGGGGAGAAAGCTTTCCTATCACAATTTGAATTAGCAGCAAGGATGGGAAGTGTTATCATAATGGGGAATTTTAACTATCCAGACATAGACTGGGCGGAGGGAACCGCGCATTCATCTAATGTTCGCCAGTTCCTAAATGTCTTGCAGGACAATTTTATGGGTCAGATGGTAGACTAACCAACTGGAAATAAAGCGTTACTGGATCTACTGATTACTAACAATACAGACCTGATCACGGATGTGGAAATACGGGGCAATTTAGGTAACAGCGATCACAGGTCAGTTGGCTGCAGTATAAATCACACAAATAGGAAACATAAGAGGAATACAAAGACACTGAATTTCAAAAGAGCCAACTTCCCTAAACTATGAACCTTGCTAGAAGGCATAAATTGGGATAAAATCTTAGGAACAAAGAACATGGAGGAGAGATGGGTTTGCTTTAAGAGCATATTAAAAAGGGCATTAGCCAATGCATCTCATTGGGTAATAAATTTAAAAGAGCGAACAAAAGTCCTGAATGGCTTAACTCCAATGTAAAAATGCATATAAAAGCAAAGGAGAAGGCCTTCAAAAAATACAAGGTTGAGGGATCATCATCAGCATTCAGACTTTTTAAAGAATGCAATAAGAAATGTAAGGGTGCAATAAGGATGGCTAAGATAGAACATAAAAGACACATAGTGGAGGAGAGCAAAAAAAATCCCAAGAAATTCTTTAAGTATGTAAACAGTAAAAAAGGGAGGACAAACCATATTGGACCCATAAAGAATGAGGAAGGACATCTGGTTACAAAGGATGGGGAGATGGCGAAGGTATTGAATTTATTCTTCTCCTCAGTCTTCACGAGGGAATCTGGGGGCTTCAGTAACCAAAACTGCAGTGTTTATCCTCATGAAACATCACAGGAAGCACCTCCATGGTTAACAGAGGACAGAATTAAAATTAGACTTGGACAACTTAACAATAATAAATCACCAGGACCAGATGGCTTGCACCCGTGGGTACTTAGGGAACTCAGTCAAGTAATTGCCAGACCATTGTTCCTAATTTTTACTGACAGTCTACTGACTGGAATGGTACCAGCTGATTGGAGAAAAGCCAATGTAGCACCAATATTTAAAAAGGGTCCAAAATACATCCCTGGGAATTACAGACCAGTTAGCCTAACATCAATAATATGTAAACTCTTGGAGGGGATGATAAGGGACTATATACAAGATTTTAGTAATGAGAATGGTATCATTAGCAGTAATCAGCATGGATTCAAGAAGAATCATTATTGCCAAACCAATCTATTAACCTTCTATGAGGAGGTGAGTTGCCTCCTCATGGTGTATCTGGATTTTGCAAAAGCGTTTGACACAGTTTCCCATAAACGTTTACTGTACAAAATAAGGTCTGTTAGATACATAGATTGAAAACTGGCTACAAGGGTGAGTTCAGAGGGTGGTGATAAATGGGGAGTACTCAGAAGGGGTGGGTAGTGGGGTTCCCCCAAGGTTCTGTGCTGGGACCAATCCTGTTTAATTTGTTCATAAATGACCTGGAGGATGGGGTAAACAGTTCAATCTCTGTATTTGCGGACGATACTAAGCTAAGCAGGGCAATAACTTCTCCGCAGGATGTGGAAACCTTGCAAAAAGATCTGAACAAATTAATGGGGTGGGCAACTACATGGCAAATGAGGTTCAATGTAGAAAAATGTAAAATAATGCATTTGGGTGGCAAAAATATGAATGCAATTTATACACTGGGGGGAGAACCTCTGGGGGAATCTAGGATGGAAAAGGGCCCAGAAACATACCAACAGCTCAGCGGGGGAGATTGCTGCACTAATGTTGGATCATTCGTACAGTGGCTCTGACTGGAGCTGAAATAAACATAAGCGTGTACCAGGCTTAAAGCAGTCATTGCTGGTTTGGGCATAGAGGCCCCAAATATGTATCTGGGTCCTCCAGTTCCTAGAGTCTGTGTGTTTTGGGCAGCCATGGACTCACTTGAATCCGAAGCAAGACCACTCCAAGGGTCCCCCAGGCATACACCTCCCAAAGAGTAGTTCTCCCTTAAAAGCTAGGGCCCATAGTCAGTAGGCAAGAAGCCATCCTGCAGTCCCCTTCAAAAGCCCCTGTCCTTGTTGGGCCTGTCAAAAGGTGTTCTGGGGGAGGCATTGGACGTAGAAGTATTTTGAGGGAGGCATTGGAGGTAGAGGTGTTCCGGGGAAGGCATTGGAGGTAGAGGTGTTCCGGGGAAGGCATTGGAGGTAGAGGTGTTCCGGGGAAGGCATTGGAGGGAGAGATGTTCTGAGGGAGGCATAGGAGGTAGAGGTGTTCTTCGAGAGCCATTGGAGGTGGAGGTGTTCTGGGAGAGGCATTGGAGGTAGAGGTGTTCTGAGGAGGAGTAGGAGGTAGAGGTGTTCTGGGGAGGGGTAGGAGGTAGAGGTGTTCTGGGGGAGGTATTGGAGGTAGAGATGTTCTGGAATAAGCATTGAGGTACAGGTGTTCTGGGGGAGGCATAGGAGGTAGAGGTGTTCTGAGGTAGGCATTGTAGGTAGAGGCAATGCTGCATTTTGGCCTAGGCCAACACTTTTGCGGGGGTGGCAAAAAAGCCACCCCCCTACAAAAACGCCTCCTCCCTCCACCATCAGGGGAGTACAGCGACAAGCAGTGCAGTGGCGTTGCGGGTGCGGAGGGGGCCAGAAAGCAGTTTAGGTAGGAGCCGTCAAGCCGCCCCCCCCATAAAGTCGTGATTCTCTCTCACTGAATGGCCCTCTGCTGTGGCCAATCATGGGGAGGGAAACAGCTGGCAGGAAGCTGGGCGGCGGCGCAGCGAAACCAATTAGACCTGCTCACTCTTTTCCCTTCAGCTGTCAGAGAAAGGGAGGGGGCGAGCGGGGGAGTTCTCTGCTGCTGCCGAGTTCTCTGGCAAATGGAGCAGCAGCACTGTGACAGGGACAGGAGAGATGCGGGCTGTCTGTGTATCACCCCGCGCTCCCCCCCTCCCCTTTTTATCAGTCGAAGGGAGAAGAGAGAGAGAGAGCGTCTCTAATTGGTTTTGCCGCACCGCCGCCCAGCTTCCTGCCAGCTGTTTTCCCTCCCCATAATTGGCCACAGCAGAGGGCCAATCAGAAGACTCTGGGGGGCATCATGGGAAAAGTAGTCCCTGAAGAGTGGCGGCCCCAGTGTGTCCCCAGTATGCATGCACTCTGCTGGGGGGTGTTACAGTAGGGGAAAAAGAGAGTACTGTGGTGGGGAAGCCAGAGTGGGAGCCACACTGTACCCCTGTACCCGCACAACCAGAGAGCCACGCTGTACCCGCACCACTAGAGAGGCACGCTGTACCCGCACCACCAATTAGAGCGACGCTTTACCCGCACCACCAGAGAGAGAGCCACGCTGTACCCCAACCACCAGAGAGAGCCACACTGTACCCGCACCACCAGAGAGTGAGCCACGCTGTTCCCGCACCACCAGATAGAGAGCAACGTTGTACCAGCACCACCAGAGAGAGAGCCATGCTGTACCCGCACCACCAGATAGATCCACACTGTATCTGCACCACCAGAGAGAGAGAGCCACGCTGTACCCGCACCACCAGGGAGAGCCACGCTGTACCCGCACCACCAGAGAGAGCCACGCTGTACCTGCACCACCAGAGAGAGCCACGCTGTACCTGCACCACCAGATAGAGAGCCACGCTGTTCCCGCACCACCAGAGAGGGAGCCATGCTGTACCGACACCACCAGAGATAGAGCCACGCTGTACCCCCACCACCAGAGTGGGAGCCGCACTATACCTGCACCACCACATAGAGCCACGCTGTACCTGCACCACCTGAGAGAGCCACGCTGTACCCGCACCTCTAGAGAGAGCCACGCTGTACCTGCACCAACAGAGAGAGAGCCATGCTGTTCCCGCACCACCAGAGAGAGCCACATTGTACCCGCACCACCAGAGAGAGAGAGCCACGCGGTACCCACACCACCAGAGGGGGAGAAAGATGAAGCCACTGCCAGGGTACAGACTTGCTACATTACTGACTAGAGTCAGCCTGGGCAACTCAGAGTGAGCGAACATCCAGCCAGAGGGATCACTGTTTCGGCTTCACCAGGTCTGGTAAGAGAGCCTGTTGGCCATTATCCATTACTGTTCCCAGGGACTGATCCATTAGAAAGTGCCTAACCTGATATCCTTTAGGCCTTATTGACCGCCACAATGAGCTCCAACGCTGGGCCTCCGGTCCAAAAATTAGGGTGAGGGGCACAATTTTTACCGCACCAGGTGACACCAACCAGGTGACACCAACCCTAGTGACGCCACTGTCCCGGAGCCCACAAATTCCGGCACTGAGCTTCAGTAACTGGCCAGACAGGGGTGCGCTAGCGTGGGCCCCCAGGACATCTGCTGCCCGGGGTCCCACAAGCGGCGATCAGCTTTCCGTAGCAGCCGACACCTCTCTCCCCACTGTCATCCACACACACTCCTCGGCTCCTCCCCCTTCTCGGCTCCCATGTTCTAGTGTACACAGCCAGGAGGAGCCAGAGAGGAGGGACACGACTTCAGTGCAAGAGCCGTGCTGCTGGTCTGAGGTTTGTGTATAGTTTACAGTTAGGGGGTGTGCAAGCTTAGTCAGGCCTAGGGCAGCACAAAACCTAAATACACCACTGGGTAGTTGTGTTCTTGGAGAGGCATTGGAGGTAGAGGTGTTCTTGGAGGGGCATTGGAGGTAGAGGTGTTCTTGGTGGGGCATTGGAGGTAGAGGTGTTCTGGGGGAGGCATTGGAGGTAGAAGTGTTCTAGGGGAGCCATTGGAGGTAGAGTTGTTCTTGGAGAGGCATTGGAGGTAGAGGTGTTCTGGGGATGTAATTGGAGGTAGAGGTGTTCTGGGGAGACATTGGAGGTAGAGGTGTTCTGGGGGAGGCATTGGAAGTAGAGGTGTTCTGGGGAAGGCTTTAGAGGGATAGATGTTCTGAGGGAGGCAAAGGAGGTAGAGGTGTTCTTGGAGAGGCATTGGAGGTGGAGGTATTCTGGGGGAGGCACTGGAGGTAGAGGTGTTCTGGGGAGGCGTAGGAGGTAGAGGTGTTTTGGGGATGTGTAGGAGGTAGAGGTGTTCTGAGGTAGGCATTGGAGGTAGAGGTGTTGTTGGGGGAGGCATTGGAGATAAAGATGTTCTGAAGAAAGAGTTGGAGGTAGAGGTGTTCTGGGGGAGGCATTGGAGGTAGAGGTGTTCTGGGGGAGGCATTGGAGGTAGAGGTGTTCTGGGGGGAGGCATCGGAGGTAGAGGTGTTCTGGGGGAGGCATTGGAGGTAGAGGTGTTCTGGGGGAGGCATTGGAGGTAGAGGTGTTCTTGGGGAGGCATTGGAGGTAGAGGTGTTCTGGGAAAGGTATTGGAGGTAGAGATGTTCTGGAGAAAGTGTTGGAGGTAGAGGTGTTCTGTTCTCTGTCAGAAAGGGGGTGAAACCTTCCGGAGGTCAAGTGGTTAAGGATGTTTAGGTGAATGTTTTCCTTTTCACTTTGAGGGCTCATTCACACCAGATGTGTTATGCTGTGTTGATCTGCATTGGTAAACACAGGCTCAATACAGAAGCACATTCAAAACAATTGTTCTATATGTGCCCTGTTCATACTATACACGAATGTTGGTGTGTGTCATGTAAAAATACAGTGCGGTTGTTTGCAGTGCCACATATAACATACATTTTACTAGGGTTGCACCAATACCAATACTAGTATCGGTGCCGATACCAAGCATTTGCACAAATATCGGTACTCGTGCAAATGCTCCGATGCTTGGTCCGATACCTGTTGTATCAGACCAGGCATCCTCAATGTAGCAGGGGGGGCCGGGCAGCCTTACAGGTGATTGGTGTGGCGGTTGGGGCAGTTAAAATCACCGATTACACCCCATAGCCTTTTAATAAATCAGGTAACCTCTGCTTCTTCCCCTCTCCCTCCCGCGGCTGTCAGCTGCTTTATTGAAAGGCTATAAGGGGGGGAATCTGTGCTTGTAACTCCCCCCAACCGATTACCCCCGACTATCCCCCTGTGTCTTCCTCTGGCTTCAGGTGTCATCCTCCCTCCCTCCAGAGTCCTCTTCTCTCTCCCTCCGTGTTCTCCTCTGGTTCCTGTCCAATGCTGACAATCAGAGCCCATCAGTGCTGCCAATCAGTGTCAATGCTGCCAATCAGTGCCCACCAGTGCTGCCAATCAGTGCCCATCAGTGCCAATCAGTGCTGCCTATCAAAGCCAATCAGTGCACCTATCAGTACCAATCAGTGCTGCCAGTGTCCATCAGTGCTGCCTATCAGTTCTGCCTATCAGTGCCAATTAGTGCTGCCAGTCGGTGCCACCTTTTAGTGCCAATCAGTGCTGCTTATTAGTGCCACCTATAAGTGCCCATAAGTGCTGCCAATTATTGCCAATCAGTGCAGCCTATCAGTGCCAGTGCTGTCTATTAGTGCCAATCAGTGCTCATCAGTGCCAATCAGTGCTGCCAATCAGTGCCAACTATCAGTGTCAATCAGGGCCCATCAGTGACCATCAGTGCGGCATATTAGTGCTAATCAGTGCCCATCAGGGCTGCCTATCTGTGCCAGTGCTACCAATCAGTGCCACCTATCAGTGCCAATCAGTGCCCATCAGTGCCGCCTATCTGTGCTAATCAGTGCTGCCCATCGATGCCAATCAGTGCTGCCAATCAGTGCCACCTATGTAAACAGAGAAGAAAATTCTTGATACCCTCCGCGCCAAGAATCCCCACTATATACTATTTGCCTAAAATCCACAAAAATCCGGTGTGCCCCCCAGGTAGGCCCATCGTGAGTGGTATTAATTCTATTACCTCAAGAATAGGCAAATATTTCGACTTTTATTTGCAGCCTATTGTGATGAAAACACCCTCTTTTTTGAAAGATACTAGTTCCACGATTAAACTTCTGGAAGGGATTCAACTACGAGAAGGGTATATCATGGCCACAGCGGATGTGGCCTCGTTATACACGTGCATACCGCATGAGAGAGGCATAGAAGCTGTCAGACATTTCCTTTACCGGGAACAATCTCTGGCATCTTTTCAATGCGATTTTTTGATAGAACTGCTTGAATTCGCAACCAAACACAAATACTTCTGGTTCGATCAACGTTACTATCTACAACGTGGAGTAGCCATGGGAGCAAAATTCGCTCCGAGCCTTGCGAACCTCTTCATGGCCAAGTGGGAGGAGGATGTCGTCTATACCCAGGGAACCACTTCATTGGTTCTGTGGGCTAGATATATAGACGACATCCTCCTCCTATGGAGTGGCACTCCAGAATCATTGAAACAACTTTTCGAGTGTCTTAATACAAATGATAGAGGTATCTCCTTAACATATGAAGCTAGCGAAAATAAGATCCACTTCCTCGATTTAGAAATTAAGATTGTTAATAAACATTTTGAATTCAATACTTATTTTAAGCCAACTGATCGAAACAGCTTTATCCCCAGGGATAGCTGTCATCACAGATCCTGGCTTAATGCAGTCCCCCGGAGTCAGTTCTTGCGTCTCCGGAGGAACTGCACCAATCTAGATGTGTTTATAGAACGAGCGAATGTCTTGATACAACGGTTTCTCGACAAGGGATACAATCGCACCACTCTAGAATCAGACCTTCGGAGAGTCATTAGTATGGACAGAGAAACCTGAAAGAGAACCAGATTCCACATTTAAATGGGCTATGTTAACCTCATACTCAGTGCAACATAAACAAATTAAGAATATTATGAAAAAACATTGGGGGGTCTTGAAGCAAGATAATATTCTAGGTAAAATGCTACCCGAACAAGCCAAACTAATTTTTAAGGGAGCACCATCCCTACGTGGCCTAGTAGCACCTAATGTCACTAACTCTCCAGTGCGGCCTTCATTTTTTCATAACTGGACTGGCTTCTTTCCATGTAGAAAATGTGTTGTATGCCAACATAATACATTAATAGGACGTAAACTAACAGAATTTACATCTACGGTCACAGGAAAAAGGTACACCATCAAGCCTTTCTGCACATGTAACTCCAGACATGTGGTTTATTTAATTACATGTCCATGCGGCCAACAATATGTTGGCCGCACAACGAGAACTTTCACCAGAAGAGTAGGTGAACATATTGCCCTCATCAAAGGGAGGAAGTCGAAGCATAGAGTACACAGACATTTTAAGGAATTCCATAACGGTAACCCACTAGGTTCACAATTTCTAGTGATTGACCAGTACATTCCACCCTGGAGAGGGGGCGCTATGACCAGGGGTGTTTCCCGCCTAGAAACATTCTGGATACATGAGCTACAGTCCCTCTCTCCACGTGGTATGAATATGGAACTAGATATAAATGCATTTATTAATGACTCTTAGATTATATACCTACAGCAAAAATGCATGTTGTATATGTTATTATATGCACAACTCTGTGGACCTTTTTGAGAATCCATCTCGGATTTATATTAGGTTATTTCTTTCTGTGTAAATGTATTCACGTTTTTTCATATATTGAATGACCCACGGATATTTTTATTACAAAGATCTCTCACATCCTCTGGCCTTTTAGGTCACATTCCATTTACTCGATGACACAGGTTAGTCACTCATGGCATCTTGATCCTTAGTTCTTTATTTGACGATATGTACACCCTAAGATGTTAGTTTATTACGTTCTCCTCAATATATTAATTTCACAATTCACATTTTTAATTTAAAAACTTTTTGGTCTTCATTTGAGGATACATACACCCTATGGTGGTGTCTACCATCATCTTCTTAATTTAACATTTTCACACTTCTTCACATCACAATTTTATTCTCATTTTTCTTTTCTCTTCTTTATTATTCTTTCCATTTACATTTATTTTTATTTTTATCTTTATCTTTATTTCCACATTTATATTCATCTTCATTTTATTTTTATTTATTTTTATTTTCATCTATTTTTGTCTTCATTTTTAATTTTAATTTTATTTTTATTTTTCTATTTATTTTTATTTTTATATTTATTTTTATATTTATTTTTATTTTTATTCATTTATTTTTCATTTTCATTTCTATCTCCATTTTTATCTTCATTTTTATTTTTATTTCTATTTCCATTTTTCATTTACATTTATTTATTTATTTTTTTTTAATTTATTTATTTATTTATTTATTTATTTTTACTCTTATTTTAGTTTTATTTTATTTTTATTCTTATTCATATATTTTCTATTTATTTTTATTTTACTCCATTTAATTTAATTTTATTTTATTTTTCATTATTCTTATTTTCCTTACTTAATTTCTTTTTTCTTTTTTTCCTTTTTTCATATTTCCATTTTTTCATTTTTGTCACTTTCTTAATAACACCAAAGTTTCACTATCATAGTATTGGGACACTACTTCATTCCATTCATTTTTATTTATTTCTTTTTCCTCTATTTCTTTGTTTCCTATTACACTTTCATGATATTACCACTTAGTGGAGGCATTGAGTGATAATTGACATCGATACACCACTTAATATTTCATTTTTTCCACATTATATACATTTATCCATTTTATTTAAATTCCACATCCAGATCGGACTATCCTTTGGTTGCGCAGATTCCAGCTGACGTTACTGCGCATAGTCGATCGCTTTGCCGTATCATCACGATAGAGCGTAGCTGACGTCACTGCGCATTGTCGATCGCCGTAACGAGGCTTGAGACGCATGCCCTAGCCTCTGTTTACTTTTAGCGCTCCACGAGAGGGGAAGCAACGTGCGCCCGTCTCACTAGACGAGGTGACGCATGTCCGGTCATACGCTCTTCCCATCTTTGGATACAAATGATACTATTAGAGATCTTGAGCATATCGTAACCCCATTAGTTTAAATTTACTAGTAGATTTCTCTCAACTTGGGGAAGTGGTTTATATTTAGGAATATATTATATTTATGAGAATACTGGGATAAAATTCGGCATGACGTTGGAACGCATACAGATACACCATAATGAGGCTTAGAACGCACGCGGGTCCGCCATTTTGGCCAAACCTGGAAGTGCAGGTTAATTGTAGATATGAGCTGGATTCTCATCAAGGGGGCCATGGCATCTATATTAAGGGGTATGGCAGCAGTGGGTGAGTACCCCAGATGAAGTCTTGTAAGACGAAACGCATCGGGAGACTCCACTGCATGCCATAATTTTACTTGAAGCGCTTTTTTTACTACAGAAATGTAAGGTGTTTACTTGTTTTAATAAATTCGTTTTACAAACGGTATTATGCTATGTGGCCCCTTTTTATTTCATATGGGCTATTCCTCTGAGATGATCCATTGGAAGGTTTGCCATCCACTATAAAGAGGGTTCTCTCACTTTTCTGGATACGTTTGGAGTTCTGCTGCCATCCAATTGGGAGGTCCTTCCTTTTTATTGCCTGTTGGTGATACAAGCTTGATTGACTCATCGAACGTATGTTCTTATGAGTTCAATCCCTCTGGTAAGCCTTCACTCTTTCCGTGTGGAGGGTCCATCACACTTAATTTTCTGCATGAGTTATCCATGTGGTGATTAAGAAATTACATATACCCTTTGGATTAGCAACATTTTTCTGTATTTGAAGTGACATCTGAAGATCACCAGAGACTGTATGTTTGCACACTGTGGACTGACATAGACTTATTTTCTTTTCTTTTCATATTCTTATATATACGTCATATCATAAGCTTGCAAAATCTCTAGCGCTACACTTGTTTGTGCACTTGCAATCAGTGCCACCTATCAGTGCCAATCAGAGCCCATCAGTGCCCATCAGTGAGGCCTATCAGTGCTGCCTATTAGTGTCAATCAGTGCCAATCAGTGCCACCTTTCAGTGCTGCCAATCAGTGCTGCACATCGGTGCCAATCAGTGTTGCGAAACGGTGCCAATTATTGCTGCCTATCATAGCCACCAATCAGTGCCCATCAATGCTGCCAATCAGTGCTGCCTATCAGTGGACATCAGTGCTGCCTATCAGTGCCCATCAGTGGGCAGGGAATGGGGAGATGAACTCACCCATGATTGTCCATGGGGGGGGGTGCGGCCTGGGTAAATCCGTTGATGTTTATTAATGCCACATGCCAATATTTAGTATAATAGGTAATCATGACACTACTATTTACAATAAATTACTGGAGGTAAAATAAAAAAGTGCCAGCAAAAGGCCTGCCACTAAGCATTGTTACCTGTTCCAACACCACAAAAAATGTGCAGCGCTAACTTAATCAATGACTTATAATAGTGGAACCCTCTGATGTATGGAAATCTCAATAAACGTCAATATTACCACAATACCGGTTTCTGTGATACGCAACTACAGATAATTGCAAAACAAATTAACTTTAAGTGCAACAACTTTTTATTTGGGAGGTTCACACCATTATAGCACTTTGGAATTTTTATTTTTAAAGATTTTTGCACTTAATTTTATATATTTTAGTTACTATTATAATGTGAATTATTGCACTTGAAGTTAATTTTCCACCACCCCTGCTAAGTCCATGTCTTTATGGACCTTTCTTTGTGCACTGGTGCGCAATCATGTTGGAACAGGAAGGGGCCCCAAACTGTTCCTACAAAGTTGGGAACATGAAATTGTCCAAAATGTCTTATGACGCCTTAAGAGTTCCCCTTACTGGAACTAAGAGACCAAGCCCAACCCTTGAAAAACAACCCCACACCATAATTCCCCCTTCACCAAATGATTTGGACCAGTGCACAAAGCAAGCTCCATAAAGACATGGATGAGTGAGTTTGGGGTGGAGGAACTTGACTGGTCTGCACAGAGTCCTGACCTCAATCCGATAGAACACCTTTAGGATGAATTAGAGCAGAGACTGCATCAGTGCCTGACCTCACAAATGTGCTTCTGGAAGAATGGTCAAACATTCCCATAGACACTCTCCTAAACCTTGTGGACAGCCTTCCCAGAAGAGTTGAAGCTGTTATAGCTACAAAAGGTGGTCCAACTCAATATTGAACCCTATGAACTAAGACTGGGATGCCATTAAAATTAGTGTTTGGCTGAAGCCATTTATTATCAATCAACTGTGTTTACTCTTTTTAAATCATAATGGGGGCTGCACATACAGGGGGTTCTTCCAAAGAAGTGGGGTTCTTTAAATAAGTGGCACTTCTGCTCTTGCACCATCCATCTGAACATCTTCTTCTCTCTTCACAGGTAAACCTGCGTTTATACCTCCACATACCTTAAAACTGAATATATTGACTGACTGCACAAATGCATATTTGGTAAACCTGCGTTTATACCTCCACATACCTTAAAACTGAATATATTGACTGACTGCACAAATGCATATTTGGTAAACCTGCGTTTATACCTCCACATACCTTAAAACTGAATATATTGACTGACTGCACAAATGCACATTTGGTAAACCTGCGTTTATACCTCCACATACCTTAAAACTGAATATATTGACTGACTGCACAAATGCATATTTGGTAAACCTGCGTTTATACCTCCACATACCTAAGGGCTGCGACGCGTTTCTTGAGCGTTCAAGAAACGCGTCGCGGCCCTTTGACGTCACAGCCTGTGCACTTGCCCTCCATCTGCGTTCCAAGCCTCACCTGGATTTCCATCATCACCGCGGCCGGCATTAGCGGTATACCAGGAGCTACACGCAGACCTGCCAGCACCACTGTGACTCACTGGATGAACTGCCCCATGATGGATCATTCCTCTGGCTTTTTAGATGCTTTGTTTACACTACTAAAATGTGAGTTGCTTGCATATTGCTTTTAAAAATTAAAAACGGTCTTTTATACTACACCCAGAGGCGCCTCTCTTCCTTGTGTTTTTTCTATAGATTCTGGAGCTTGGTTTCAGTTCCCTGGAAGGCAGCCCTGCTTGTGGACTATACATTTATCCCCTTTTACATTGACTTGTTACATGGACCTTTAATGGACTATTCATGTTGTTTTTTCCTTTTACATTGCACATGTATCTTTTAAAATTGTAGTTTCTTAAATTGTTTGCTGTTTACTGTGATGTTGCATGATATTTTCCAGTTTTTTTGCGCCTTTTCCTTGTACATCAACCCACACCCAACACACAGTATAAGAACAAGGCCTTCTTTACGGGGGAGCACATACAGGGGGTTCTTCCAAAGAAGTGGGGTTCTTTAAATAAGTGGCACTTCTGCTCTTGCACTTCAGCAATTTGCACAAAGCTAACTACAACAGACTGCAGGTGACCCCGTTTCCAAATTTTATCATCTTCCTCTCTGAAACATGTACTCTTTACCTCTCCTCCTTTTCACAATTGCTGCCTCTCTCCTCAAACTCTCTTTTCTTCATCCCTCTGCTCCACCCCACAATTTGTACATATCACCCTCACTTCTTCCCTCCCCCTATTACTGCACTCATCACCTCTTTCTAACTCTAAGCCCACTTGCTAACAAACCCCCCAGGATACTGAAGCATGTCCCCTCATACAAATCATATTCTCATATTCCCTCACTCTTTTGCTTCTCCTAATTGCTGGAGATATTTCCCCAAACCCTGGGCCCTCCTTATTTAACTTTGCCCAACACACCCATCACCATCACCCTACACCCTCTGGCAGTAGTCGCAATCTACACAATTTAGTCTCCATTCCTCTTCTTCCCAACACCAGCCTCCCTCTCTCCTGCGCCCTCTGGAACGCCTGCTCTCTCTGCAACAAACTCACTGCTGTTCATGACCTCTTTGTCACTAATTCCTTTAATCTACTTGCTTTCACCAAAACCTGGCTCCACGAATATGACACCCCTTCTCCTGCTTCCCTCTACCAGGGTGGCCTTCACTGGACTCACTCCCCTAGGCCTAATGGACACAAGGGAGGTGGAGTGGGATTCCTCCTATCCCCCCAGAGCACCTTCCAGGTTATTCACCCTCCTTCCTCTTTTTCCCTCTCATCATTCAAAGCCCACTGTATACGTCTATTCTCTCCTACTTCCCTAAGAATTGCTGTGATCTACCAGCCCCCTGGACCATTATCGACTTTTCTTGATGAGTTTTCTGCCTGGCTACCCTACTTTCTCTCTTCGGATATTCCCACAATCCTTCTCGGTGATTTCAACATCCCTGCTAATACAAACACTCCTGCTACTTCTAAACTTCTTAGTCTAACCTCTTCATTTGACCTGAAGCAATGGGTACAGGCTTCTACTCACTCTGATGGCAACACGCTTGACCTTGTATTCTCCTACTTTTGCACTCCATGCAACTTCTCAAACAATCCTTTTCCTCTCTCCGACCACCACCTTATTATTTTCTCTCTCCCCCTGACTTCCACCACCTTTCCCTCCAATCGCCTAACCATCACCCATAGAAACTTTCGCAACTTTAACTCCTCTCTCCTCTATTCTGCTACTGACCACCTCTATGACAAAATCTCTCCCCTGTCCTGCCCCAACCAAGCCACGTCCATCTACAATAAATCTCTGTCCTCCACCCTGGACAAGCTCGCTCCCCTCACTACACGCAGAATAAGGCCTCGACCCCTACAACCCTGGCAAACAGCTGACACTAAAATTCTCAAAAAACGTAGTCGCACTCTTGAGCATCTGTGGCACAAGACTAAGTCTCTCAAAGACTTCAACCAATGCAAATCTGCCCTCCAAAAATACTATTCTTTCCTCCACACTGCCAAGCAAACCTATTTTACAACTCTTATTAACACCTTCTCATCCAATCCCCGTAAACTCTTCTCTACCTTCAACTCTCTACTTTGTCCTCCACCGCCTCCACCCACTGACTTACTCACTGCCAAGGAAATCGCTAATCACTTCAAAAACAAGATTGATACAATCCGTGATGAAATCTACATTCTACAGGTATCTCCCCCAGCTAAGACCCCATGTCAACAGGTACAACTGACACTCCCCCTATTCAAATCTGCTACTACAGACGAAGTTGCTAAACTCCTTTCTATCAACCACCTGTCCCCTGGACCCTATTCCCTCTCAAATGCTACGGTCACCCTCTGACCCCATCCTACACTCTCTAACCCACATCTTCAATCTCTCCCTCACCTCTGGCATCTTCCCCGATGCTCTAAAACATGCACTGGTCACCCCCATACTCAAAAAGCCGTCCTTGGACCCTACCAATCTTAACAACCTACGCCTTATCTCCTTGCTCCCCTTTTCCTCTAAACTCCTTGAACGCCTGGTTTACAACCAACTGAGTGACCACCTCATTAAAAACAACCTTCTTGATCCCCTTCAATCTGGATTTCGCCCTCAACACTCCACAGATACTGCTCTTTTAAAACTCACAAATGACCTACTAACTGCAAAAACCAATGGACACTATTCTGTACTCCTACTTCTGGATCTTTCAGCTGCCTTTGACACGGTTGACCACCCCCTCCTCCTCAAAAAACTTTACTCCCTCTGTCTCCGTGACTGTGCTCTTCAGTGGCTCTCATCCTACCTATCCCAATGCACCTTCAGTGTCACTTACAATTCTACTTCCTCCACTCCTCTTCCCTTCTCTGTCGGGGTCCCCCAAGGTTCTGTTCTTGGACCTCTTTTATTTTCAATCTACACCTCTTCCCTGGGTCAGTTGATAGCCTCTCACAGCTTTCAATATCATTTCTATGGTGATGACACACAAATCTATCTCTCCACCCCTCAACTCACTCCATCAATCTCCTCACGCATCACTAACTTACTAACCGACATATCTGTATGGATGTCACACCACTTCCTCAAACTCAACTTGTCCAAAACCGAGCTTATAATATTTCCTCCCCCACGTGCCTCTTCCCCTGACTTCTCTGTCAAGAGCAATGGCAAAACCATCCACCTGTCCCCACATGTCAGGGTGCTAGGTGTTATCCTGGATTCTGAACTCTCCTTTTGGCCCCACATCCAGTCACTTTACAAAGCTTGCTGCCTCAACCTCCGCAACATCTCTAAACTATGTCCCTTTCTAACCAGTGAAACCACAAAGCTCCTGATTCACTCCCTGGTTATCTCTCGCCTTGACTACTGCAACTCACTCCTCATTGGCTTACCTTTAAATAGACCATCCCCCCTTCAGTCCATCATGAATGCTGCTGCCAGACTCATCCATCTTACAAACCGCTCAGTGTCTGCTACCCCTCTCTGCCAATCCCTCCATTGGCTACCACTCGCCCAACAAATTAAATTCAAAATACTAACAATAAGTTACAAAGCCATCCACAACTCTGCCCCCAGCTACATCACTAGCCTAGTCTCAAAATACCAACCTAATTGCCATCTCCGTTCCTCCCAAGACCTCTTGCTCTCTAGCTCCCTCATCACCTCCTCCCATATCCGCCTCCAGGACTTCTCCCGAGCCTCACCTATCCTCTGGCATTCGCTACCCCAATCTGTCAGACTGTCTCCAAATTTATCCACTTTTAGGCGAACCCTGAAAATTTTCCTCTTCAGAGAAGCCTATACTGCCTCCATCTAACAACTGCACTATTTTCTCCATTAGCTCATCCCCCACAGCTATTACCCTCTTGTATAACTTTACCCTCCCTCCTAGATTGTAAGCTCTAATGAGCAGGGCCCTCTGATTCCTCCTGTATTGAATTGTATTGTACTTGTACTGTCTGCCCTAATGTTGTAAAGCGCTGCGTAAACTGTTGGCGCTATATAAATCCTGTATAATAATAATAATAATAATAATAATGACAACCAAAAATACCCAAATGACCCTGATCAAAAGTTAACATACTCTGGTGATTTTGGCCTGATAATATGCACATAAGTTGACACAAAGGGGTTTGAATGGCAGGTAGACCAACTAACATTTCAGCCACAACTGCCAGGAAAACTGTTCAGGATGCAAAGAAAAACCCAAAAATAACTTCAGGTGAAATACAGGACTCTCTGAAAACATGTGGTGTGGCTGTTTCAAGATGCACAATAAGGAGGCACTTGAAGAAAGATGGCCTGCATGGTCGAGTCACCATAAGAAATCCATTACTACGCAAATGCCACAAAGTATCCTGCTTACAATACGCCAAAAAGCACAAAGACAAGCCTCAAACCTTCTGGCACAAAGTCATTTGGAGTGATGAGACCAAATTTTAACTTTTTGGCCACAACCATACTGTAAATGCTACATTTGGAGAGGAGTCAACAAGGCCTATGGTGAAAGGTACACCATTCTTACTGTGAAACACAGAGGTGGATCACTGATGTTTTGGGGATGTGTGAGCTACAAAGGCACAGGAAATTTGATCAAAATTGTTGGCAAGATGAATGCAGTATGTTATCAAAAATACTGGAGGAACATTTCATTCATCAGCCAGGAATCTGCCCATGAGACATACTTGGACATTCCAACATGACAATGTTCCAAAACACAAGGCAAAATCGACCTGTCATTAGCTACAGCAGAACAAAGTGAAGGTTCTGGAGTGGCCATCTCAGTCCCATGACCTCAATATCATTGAGCCACTCTGGGGAGATCTCAAACGTGCAGTTCATACAAGAAAGCCCAAGAATTTACAGGAACTGGAGGCTTTTTGCCAAGAGGAATGGGCAGCTTTATCATCTGAGAAGATAAAGAGCCTCATCCACAAATACCACAAAAGACTTCAAGCTGTCATTGATGCTAAAGGGGGCAATACATGGCATTAAGAACTGGGGTATGTAAACTTTTGATCAGGGTCATTTGGATAGTTTCTGTTGTCATTATGATTTAAAAAGAAGAAACACAGTTGATTGATAATAAATGGTTTCAGCCAAACACTAACCATGAGTGAAAGCAAAGCTTTTGTGTTATCATTCATATCTCTGAAAAATGCCCAAGAAATCCAACAAATCGTAAATTCTACCAGGGTATGTAAACTTATGAGCACAACATATACACACACGTGCATGTTTGTTTGAGCTTTGGGGTGCACATAGGCTGTGCACGCCTATGACTATTGTGTTGATCACTGTGATTAGTCTCAGTGATCACATGGTACAGACAGAGCCAATCACAGCCCATCTGTACCATGTGATTAGCTGTGGCCAGTCACAGCTAATCACAACAATACACACTGAAATAATCTATTTCATTCAGTAAAAATGGTTGTTTATAACAGTGATATTCACTGTACATTCATAAGCAATCATAGTGTGTAAAAAAAAAAAAAATGCTGATTACCTCCTCAACAGTATGTAAAAAAAAAAAAAGAAAAGAAAGAAAATGTAATAAAAAAAAAAAAGATTTTCTTTTAAAATTATTATTATTATTTTTTACATACTGTCACCAGTTAGTGTTCCTGATCACCACCACACCAGCTATATGATGATGTTGTACTGCACTGGTGACAGTATGTAAAAAAGAAAAAAGAAAGCAATATTTTTTAATTTCTTAATTTTCCAAAAATCATGACAAAAAATTACAACTTGCCATGCCTCTTTCTAAATACCTTGGACTTTTTACTTTCCACTCCACTTGGGGGATATATGTACTGGCATTTTCGGGCCTCAAGAATTGAGATAGGCTTTCAGTACAGCAGGATTGATCGATTTTCAGATATATATACTGTACCAAAGTTTGCGGACTCAATAACTTTCCTACAGACTAAATAAACACTGATTTAGGTTATTTTGACCAAAGAAATGTAGCAGTATACATTTTGTCATAAATTTATGAAGAAAGATTACTTAACAGAAACAAAAAAAAACAAAAAAATTTTTAAAAGGCCAGTCTTTTTTTTTTTTTTTTTTTTTTTTTTAGCAAAGAATTGAAAACCCAGCAGTGATTAAATACCACCAGAAGAAAGCTCACACCTATTTGTGTGAAAAAAAATGTTATATGGGTACAGTGTTGCATGACCGCTCAATTGTCAGTCAAAGTGTGACAGCGCTGAAAGTTGAAAATTGGCCTGGGCAGGAAGGGGGTAAAAGTGTCAGTCATTGAAATGAATAAATCTCATTTGCCATTTAGCTGCCCACTCCTCTATTAACTTGAGGTCATCAACAAACACTGGGATAGAACTATTTATTTCAACTTCTATAGCTTTATGAACAAGTTAAACAAAACTGTTTCCAGGACAAGAGCCCCGGGACATCCCATTCACAATTCTACACCATTCAGAAAATAAGCCATTATTCACCATCCTCTGGACCCGCTCCTGTAACCCGTTCTCTATACAGATATATATGATCTCATCATTGTCAAAACAACTCAAATTTTAAAGTAAGCGTTTGTAGGGTACTATAGCAAATGCCTTAGCAAAATCCAGATGCACTATGTCACATGCCTTCCTCTATCCAAATTACAGCTTACTTCCTCATAGATTCTCTATTCTCAGAGCCTTTCTTTTCTCGTTTTATTTTTTTTCCAATCTTACATTTCATTTTATTTATTACATTTATCCTTTGATAACTCAACAATTCTGCACTATTAACTTATGAAATGCTGCCATCTAGTGAAACCTTTATATGACTGCAGGTCAACAATTTGTTATGAAAAAGCTGACAGTGTTAAGCAGAACAGATTTACATGCACAGAAGGCTAACAGTGGCTCAATCCAGGTTTTATTTTTGCTGGTGCTAGACTATTGCTGGGATTTACACATGGGAAAGCCATCAATCCTGAATTCTATGTTATGATTAAAGCAGACATACCATAATAAAAAGTGTTTAGTCAATAAATGAAAAATATAACATTATATAGTAAACAACCATTTGGATACAGCTGAGAGAGAAAAGCTGTTCCACTAAGGGGTTTCTACTTTCCTAAAGGGAAAAGGTCACACAATGGAGTCAAGAGTGCTAAACAGTGTCTGAACAATCCCTCACTTTCAATAATTTTCTGTCACTCACTGCCACTCACTGATCAAGCTGCTGCCCTCTCTTCTCATGAAGTACTCCGCTTTGTCATGCAGCACAGGGTATTTAAGTACAATGTTAGCACTAAAATAACTGCCAAAGGGCCTGGTATGGATTTTGGGGGGCCCCCACTTTGTTTTTTTCCTTAATTTTGTCAAAGATTTTGCTTTTTTCCCCTTAACCACTTCAATACACTGTATTATATACTCTGCACTATATACTCTGCACTGCGTTATATACACTACACTGACTGCACTATATACTCTGCACTATATACACTACACTGACTGCACTATATACACTACACTGACTGCACTATATACTCTGCATTGTATTATGTATACTACATTGACTGCACTACATACTCTGCACAGTATTGTATATACTAAACTGACTGCACGCTCAATCCACTAACTACCCTGTCTAATCTCTCTCTTAATTCACACTATACAGGGCCGCCGTGTAAGCAGCCTTATATAGTGTGGGGCGTGGACTTGCCTTCAGCGTCAGTCCTCAATTTAACCACTTAACGACAGGAAGAATTTGCCCCCTTAATAACCAGGCCATTTTTGAGAAATGGCACTGCGTCACTTTAACTGACAATTATGCTGTCATGCGGCGCTGTACCCAAACAAAATTGACATCCTTTTTTTTCCCACAAATAGAGCTTTCTTTTGGTGGTATTGATCACCTCTGTGGTTTTTATTTTTTGCGTTATATACAAACAAAAGAGAGACAATTTTGCTATAATAGATATAAAAAAAAAATATTCATCAGGTTTAGGTCGATATATAATCTTCTACATATTGTTGGTAAAAAAAATTAAAAAATTGCAATAGGCGTATATTGATTGGCTTGTGCAAAAGTTATCGCATCTCCAAACTATGGGATAGATTTAGGGACTTTTATTTTTTATTTTTTGTTTTTACTGGTAATATCAGCGATCTGAGATTTTTAGCGGGACTGCAACATTGCAGCGGACAAATCTGACCCCAAATGACACTTTTTGGGGACCAGTGACATTATTACATTGATCAGTGCTATACAAATGCACTGATCAATGTAAAAATGACACTGGCAGGGAAGGGGGGCGAACACTAGGGGGCGAACAAGGGGTTAACTTTGTTCCCTCAGTGTGTTCTAACCATAGGGGGGGTGGGCTGTCAGGGACATGACTGGGAACAGTAGATCTCTGTCATGTCCCCTGTCAGAATGGGGATCTGCCTTGTTTACAAAGGCAGATCCCCATTCTGCCTCTGTACTAGGTGATCGCGGGTCGCCGGTGGACATCGAGTCCATCCGACCTGCGGGCATGCTCCCGCAGCATGCAGCAAAAGCAAGCCAGCCACTGCGCCCACGCGAGCCGCCGTACACCTACGGCAATTCCTGCAGGCGAGCCAACCTGTCACCATTCAGCGACGGTGGCTGGTCGGCAGCTAGTTAAAGTGCGCCAAACACCATTTTGCTTTGAAGAAAGTGCATCCAATTACAAATTTTCCAGTATCTATAACATTTGTGTAATAAGCCCCCCATCATGTCTGGGAGGCCAACAAGGAGAGGCAGGCCTTCCCCATGCCACAATGAGGGGACCAGCAGCATCTGTGTCCACAGGCAAAGCTGGATGTAGTCCATCCTCAGGCTGGGCATCTTTGTCTCTGTTTAGTGATGCTGCCTGTGCTATCCAGCCACAGCATGTAGAGGAGGTGGTGGACTGGCTTACTAAACCATCCTCATCCTCCTCATCCTCTATGACCCAAGCTGGCACTAGTGCCCAGTCCACTGCAGCTGCCAGAGTGGCTTATTCTGCCTCCTTGTCCACAGCTACTCCTGTCATAGTCCCAGCATCATGCACGGAGGAGTCAGTTAAATTATTTGAACACAGCATTGGCCACTTGCTTCTTGAAGATGCACAGACATTTCTTGATTTAGATGTTGGTTCTGAGGTAGAGGAAGGGACTAATATGAGCCTACAGAGGGGAGAACAGTGATTAACAATAAATTGGCAGTCATGTTCTCCCAGCCACGGCATATTGCCAAGTTGGCTCCAGCGATGAGGATGGAGGGGATGCTGATGATGGGGTCATTGACGCAACTTGGGTCCTGGATAGAGCAGAGGAGTAAAGTGAAGGGGAAAAAACCCCCAACAAGACAGGATGTCCTCCAGAGGCAGGAATCATGGAAGAGTAGAGAGCAGCCACCATATGCCTTCAGATTGTGGAGCTGTTATCTCCCGGCCCACTTCTCACAGCTCAGCTGTGTGGGCCTTTCTTAGCACATGTGCAGCCAATCGCACTGTTGCAATTTGAAATCTCTGCTGCAAGCAGATCAAGCGTGGCAAAAACACCAGTCATTTGGGTACCATGTGCTTAACAAGGCATTTAACCTCCAGCCACTCAGGCCTTTGGCAAGAGCACCTGAAAGCCACACACAAGGGACGCAATTCTTCTACTCATCACTACTCACCTCTTATGTTTAAGCCTCGTTATATCTCATGACCTCTCAGCAGCCTCCACTGACAGGGATGACGGTACACCAAAGGGTGTCACAGGTCCTTGCAACACATCTGCCAGCCCCACACCACCAGCTGTAGACTATAGCCAGGGCCGTCTTTAATATCGATTGGACCATGGGCAAACATTTTCTTTGGGTCACCCAGCTTCCCCCCCATAAATATAATAAATAGCAGCTAGACTCAAAATCAGTTAACTGCAGCAAATCGGGCAGCGATTGGTTGCCAGAGGCTACAGCATATCATTACTGCTCACTGACTGGATGCTAGAGGTTAAAGCACACATTACGACTCACTGATTAGTTGCTAGGTTACAGCACATCATTTCTGCTTGCTGATTGGTTGCTAGAAGGTACAGCACATCATTACTGCTAACCGATTGGTTGCTAGAGGTTACATGCTTACTGCTCACTCACTGGTTGCTAGAGGCTACTGCACATTATTTCTGCTCACTGATTGGTTGCTAGATGTTACTGTGCATCATTACCATTTATTGGTTGCTAGAGGTTACAGCACATCAGTACAGCTCATTGATTGGTTGCTGAAAGTTACAGAACATAATCTTTCCACTGCCTGCACACCATGGACTGGGGAGGTGAGGGGACCCACCAATAGACAGAAGACTCCAATAAATTGCTATTAGCAATGAGCAGAGCAGAGCACACACAACTATGAAGGTTAACTGAGTGCAGGTAGGAACAGAGTCCAATGTGAGCAGTATCCCTGAGGACAGGCTCCCAGAAATAACTAGTTATGCCGCCTGTAGTAGAGCAGTGTTGAGGGGTGAGCTACGTACAGAGTGCAGGATTGAGGGGTGTGCTTTGTATGCAGTGCAATGTTGAGTGGTGCACTTTGTACAGAATGCAGGGCTGAGGGGTGCGCTATGTACAGAGTGCAGGATTGAGTGGTGAGCTACGTACAGAGTGCAGGATTGAGAGGTGAGCTACATACAGAGTGCATGGTTGAAGGGTCAACTACATACAGAATTCATAGTTGAAGGGTGTGCTACGTACAGTGTCCAAGATTGAGGGGTGTGCTTTGTATGGAGTGCAGGGTTGAGGGGTGTGCTATGTATGGAATGCAAGTTTGGAGGGGTGTGCTATTTATGGAGTACACGGAGGGGCGCGCTATGTATGGAATGCACAGTGGAGGGGTGTGCTATGTAAGAAGTGCACAGTGGAGGAGTGCGCTAAGTTTTGAATGCACTGTGGAGGGGTGCATTATGTATGGAGTGCACGGTGGAGGGGTACGCTATGTACAGATTGCAGGGTTTAGGGGTGTGTTGTGTACATCCAAGTCCCCCCCCCCAAGTACAGAGCTTTCCTCCCCCAGATTCCAGTTTGACCCCCCCCTTCAATACATAGCATTCCTCGGCACCAATCCCACCCCCACACGCCTTCAATACATAGCAGTCTTCAGCACCAATACCACCCGCCCCCCGCCTCCAGACTCCATTACCTAAAAACCATCAGAGCAGGGCTGCACAAGAGAAGCTGCAGTATGCAGGTCTGTGGAGGAGCTTCTTATCCCCCGCACATTCCTGCTCTGCTCTCACATACAGCTCAAAGTGTAGAGCAGAAAGAGATGTGAATGGCAGGAGCGCTGTCACTTGTAAATAGGGAAGTAGCACTTCTGTATTAACAAGTGACAGTACCAAGCAGCTAGCATGTGACAAGTGCCAGAGCGGAACTCCGGCTGAAAAAAAAAAACAGTCAGGCTGCGCGGGCTCCAGGGGCAGCTGCTTTGGGCCCCCCTACAATGGCTGGGCCCTGGGCAGATGCCCCATTTTCCCCACATTAAAGATGGCCCTGAATAAAGCAGGCAAAGTTCTCTGCCCCAGCTGCTGCAAAAAAAAAATACACTCCCTGCCACCCACATGCTCAGCGTATAAATTCCAGCTTGTCAAAATTGCTGTCTTTACAACTCCTGCCTTTCCGTCTGGTGGATTATGCTCTCTTCTTTAAATTTGCAGAATGTGCTGTACCACAATGGCAGGTTCCCAGTCACAATTTTTTTTATACGTAAGGCCATTCCAGCTCTGTACCATCACATAGAAGGCAATATTTTGGCATCATTGGGCAAGGCAGTCAGCCACAAGGTCGACCTTACTGCTGATTCATGGTCCAGCAAGCATGGTCAGGGACAATATATTTCATTCACAACACACTGGGTAACTCTGCTTGCAACTAGGAAAGATGCAGGACAGGGCTCAGTGCTGGAGCTTGTTTTGCTGCCACATCTCCATACAGCTGGTGATGATGATGCAAGATCTGTCAGCTCCACCCCCTCCTCCTCCTCCATGCTCTCCTCGGCTGAATTCTCCTATGAACCACCAGTACCCCCTAAGCATTCAAGGTGCCATTCAACAAGTCAGGCTAAAAGATGCCATGCAATGCTTTAGCTGGTCTGTCTGGGAGACAAGGGCCACACCAGAGCAAAGATTCTTTCAGCTCTGCAGGGGCAGGCCCAGAGGTGGTTCATGCCACAGAAGCTTGAGCCAGGAATGGTGGCGTGAGGTAATAGCACTAACATCCTGCCTACCCTTCAACAGGGAAAGTTGACACATGTGCATGCCTGGTACATGTCTTCAATTTGGTGGTGCAGCATTTCATAAACAGCTACCCAAGTGTGCAAGATCTGAAGCAGGCCAAAAGAGTCTGTAGCCATTTCAGGCAGTCATACACAACCAGTGTTCGGTTGGCTGAAATTCAGTGGGAATTCCACCTGCCCATAAACCGCCTGATTTGTGACATGCCCACCAGGTGGAACTCAATTTTGGCAATGCTGCAGTGGCTGCACATAGCATCAGGACAGGCTCAAGGCAGCTCAGCTTTTTTCCCTATGCCAATGGCTGCTGTTAAAGGTTGCATGCACTGTACTGTCAACATTTGAGGATGTGAGACAAGGAAGGTGAGCGATGACAATGCATGCATCAGTGACACAATCTCTCGTGTTCCTGCTGGATCATACTCTGTGTGGCATTATGGACAGGGCACTCGAGGCAGAGCAGTGGGAGGAAGATAAGGACTTCCTTTCCTCTCAAGGCCTGCTTTATGCAGACACCATTCTTATGACGCCACAGAACACACAAGAGGAGAGGGAGTTTTGGAGACCTTGAAGAAGAGGAAGACATACAGGCAGTCCTCGAGTTATGAACGAGTTAGGGACTGCCGGTTTGTTCTTAAGTGGGATATGTTCGTAAGTCGTAAGCGGATGCCCAGAACGGCAGAGACGTCATTTTCCGATGTTCAGTCAAGTAGCCGCGCATGCGCAGATGTCATTTTCTGAGGTGCGCGCCATCGAAAAGTGGCAGCACATGCGCAGAACATCACGCCGTCTCCCTTTCGTAAGTAGGAGTCGTTCGCAAGTCGGAGGCTCATAACTCGGGGACTGCCTGTATGTCAAACCTTAAGAGATTGTTTTCAGTCCCCAAAAACCTTGGAAGTAGTACGTGGCTGGGAGGAGGCAGTCCCAGATACTATATTCCACAGTGACCCGAGGACTCTGCTTTTCATGCCTCCGCAAACTTGCGGTGCATGGGCCCACTTATTCTTCAAAGCCTGCAAAAGGACCCAATAATTTGTGGCATCAAGGATAAGCATCATTATTGGGTGGCAACATTCCTTAACCACCGTTAAAATAGAAAGTCTCAGAACTCATCTTGTCCTCGCAGAGGGAGCAGATGATGAAATATCTTGAGGACACCTTAAAGAGCAGTTTATGTAACGCCTTTCCAGACTCTGGTAATTTACAGTCTCATGGAAAAGCTAGCTTTGAGACTTCTGTTGGTCAAAGGAGGAGCGATTGGAGAAAGGGGCCGCCTCAGTGATGCATTTAAAACATTCTTTGTCCTCAGTGCCCAGGGCCGTCAGCTTCAACATCCCATTGGCAGTGTGTGCATCAAGTGGTGGAGGATTATCTAAGGGCAAAAACAGACATGGAGAGCTTTCCAGTAGACAATCCACTGGGTTTCTAGGTCATGAGAATAGACCACTGGCCAGAACTTGCCCAGTATGCAATTTAGCTGCTGGGCTGCCTGCATCCAGCATGCTTTCTGAACAGATAAAAGAGCACGTCTGTCCACAGACTTCGTTGACTGGAGACATTTGTAAAAATTAATCAGTCCTGGATTAGTAGCAGCTATCAAGCCCCTGATGCCGATGTTGCAGATTAAGTGTTTCCTGGATCTGGAATCTCTGCAAAACTGTCTACACTTCCTAGCTTTGTGGGTGTTGATTTTATCTGGAGGAAAATTTTTGATATAGGTTTCATGGGCACAATTAACCCAAGGACCAATTTTTCCACATCTGTTTGACAGGTGCATATCATTTAATTTTTTTGCAGCAAGGACAATTCTTGCTTTCAGCAAGAGTACCTCTATAGGGTTACAGGGGGTGAAGGCACCAACAACACCCAAAGACCAATTTTTCCATAACTATGTGACATGAGCATCAAATTTCAGTTCTTTACATCAAGGCCAATTCTTGCTTTTATCGAGAGTTCCTGTAGAAGTTTACAAGGTGAAGGCACCAACAACACTCTAAGACCAATTTTTCTGCAACTGTGTGACTGGGGCCTCAAATTCCAATTTTTTACAGCAAGGCCAATTCTTACTCTCATTAGGAGTACCACTAGAACAGGGGTCAGTAACCTGTAGATCGCGATCTACTGGTGGGTAGGCCAGGTGACTGGTAGATTGCGGTCTGGGCTTGCTGACCTGCCATTCCTGAGCATCAAACAGTGCAATGCAGAGGGACTACTTGTAAAGTTGGAACTGTAGTAGGGAGCAAGAGCCACATAGGCCGATGCCTCCTCTGTAGTGATGGCTCCTGTCCCATGCAGAGTGATACTAACTGCACTCTGAAGCTGTGAAGCAATACACTGGACATAATAGTATAGGGCTTCTTTTGCACTGATGTGCTGCAGTTTGCCTACACTGCGAGTGCAGTGTAGTGTACCTGCAGCTTTCCTGCAGATTTGCTGTGCTTAGCCATAGACTTCTATTATATCCTGTGGGTTTGGTACACTTTCTGAAAGTGCACCAAAACTCCTGAATGCATCAGTTTTGTTGCGCTTTCAGAAAGTGCACCACAAGTTGTAGATGCACTGTGCCGCACCCACGATGCAGGTAAACCGTAGCGCATCAGTGTAAAAGCAACCTTATAAGAGGGATCAGAACAGTAAGGGTTAATTTATATTTGCAGTTTGGGGGCGGTTAAACCCCAAAGTTAAGATGTGTTTTTATCACCCCCACCACAACCTCACGCAAGTTAGCTGCAGTGGCCACTGTGCCGGTGACCTTTGACTTCTCCCATGTTGCTCGGGTAGATCTCTTTAAGATTGACTTCCCCCGCTCTAGAAGGTTATGGGGTGAAGGCACTAACAACACCCAAAGACCAATTTGTACGCAACTGTTTGACAGGGTCATCAATTTAAAATTTTGTACAGAAAGGGCAATTCTTGCTTTCAACAAGATTACCTCTGTACGGTTACGTGTGAAGGCACCAGCAACACCCAAAGCCCAATTTTTCCACACCTGTTACCAAAAAAAAAGAGAAACCAGACTTTATAAAAAAAAAGTCAATCTTGGATGAGTGTACTATAATTTGGCTTCTTCACATAAGGATTGCTCACTGGGATGTAAAACGTTGTTATTTCCATCCAAATTTGCCAAAGAGACACTAGAATGTATCCAAAAAATCTCTAATCTTGTTCCGTGTGCTCTAAAATGTGGTCTCATCATACAGACTGACTCCCCGAGCTGTTGTTTACTAAATAAAGAAAGCTTGCAGGGAAAATCAATTTAAATGTCATTTGAAAAAAAATGTCAGTTTTGCTGCAGCAGGATCTATACATGGCACAGATTCACCACTTTACAGGCAGACTAAGGGGACCCCCCCCAGACACTATATTCAAAGGGATTTTTCATTTTTATTGTTTCACTTTAAGCATCATTTAAATCACTGCATTGGTAAATGTCCCCCAGGGCAGTACCTGGGCCCCCATACCCTTTTTATGGCCAATAACTTGCATATGAGCCTTAAAAATGGGGACTTTTGATTTTTGGGTCCCATAGACTTCAATGGGATTCGTCATCCAGGTTCTAATTTTTGCGAGGTTCGAGAGTTCTGGCATGAACCGAATTGATGGGTGTTTGACCCGTTTCTACTTCCTAAACAATTCAGAGAGTACTATTCTTCACTTTACAACCTCCCTGTCCCTGCACTATAGCAAGAATAGTGTGGAATTGATAAAATTACAAATTTATCAATGTCAAAGAGTATATTACATGATACAAAAATCTGATAAAAATGAAACACATGATAAAAGAAAACAATCAAAGGACAGACAGCTGGAAGAAGCCCAAATCGACTGTCGAGGAGACAGAGGAGAACCAACTCGTTTCAACGAGTGAGGTAGAAGTCTTCTTCAGGGAGAATGGGATGAACATTTCCAGATGTTTACATACAATCTTCAATATCAATATGCACATAATTACAAACAAAATTCATAATATCACATAGTTTATAACCTGATCATATTTCAAGACATTTGAAAAAAAACGTAGACGTAAGTATCTATACTGACCTCATGTGTTTTATATTTCAATCAGGAGAGATCATGGCTCAACAAGTGAAAGGAAACTAAGTCACCAAAACAGCATTGTGAAGCCAGAGCAGGATGAAAAAGGACCGTGTAAGCAATGAACCTCAAATCTGAATGTGCCTTCCAAAAGGGGGCCGGAGCGGTGTTGGACAAACCACAAAGTATCTAAATATATAGAAAAAATAGGGTATACAGGTAATGAATGATTTAAAGTACTGGACGTGAGCTAGTATACATGAGTGAACGCTCAGTAAAGTCGTCCGAATACGCAATGATAAGCATGCCCATCACTTTAAGGTTTATGAAATCGGTCATTTGATGCAGAGATTACTTCTATGGAGGTGCTTTTCCAGAAACCTGATACAGCTAACAATGGCTACTACGATTGAGCCAGGGCTGTAGCACAGACAAAACCACAAGAGATTGTCATGTTCAAAAGTTATTCAGCAGATCTCTAGAAAGGGGCTGAACGGTCAACTTCCAAACCTAGAATCAAGAATAGTGGGCATTTATATTACAAAGGGGGAAATTATCCCATCAATGCGAATTTTATTGGATGCCAGCAGACCCCAAATGTCAAAGAGGTGTATCCTACCTTCTAGGTGTCATCAGTACAGAAGTTACCTATGTCTCCAAGGTGATGCAAGGAGCTTAATGGGCCTGTACACTTTTATCTGGTGGCCATGATGGAAAGGGGGTGTGGTCAATAATGTCATCATGTGGCATTTCCTCAGTCCTGCTCCAGGATTGGCCCCCTGAGCCGACGCCGCCACGCCGCTGACACAGGTGTACCTAATTGCGATGACGCTGGGTCTCGCGTCGCCTGCAAACTATGCCATCACAAGAGGCATCCACAGATGACATGATCGCAAGCAGACATCGAACCCGATTGGTGTGCTGCGTCCTCTGCCCACTGATGCACATAGGGCACAAAGGTGCATGGGAGAAACCTAAGCGCCAGAACCCAAACAGGCTGCCGTCACCACCCCACATGGTGGCGGTCCGTACGGCCTGGGTGTGCCAGATGGGAGAGCAAATGACAGAACACAGGGGGAAGGGATACGGTTATGTGGGGTTCTTTGCAGACAAGATCCTTTTTCATCCTGCTCTGGCTTCATGATGCTGTTTTGGTGTCTTAGTTTCCTTTCACTTATTGAGCCATGATATCTCCTGATTGAAATATAAAACACATGAGGTCAGTATAGCTACTTGTGTCTAAGTTTTTTTTTTAATTTTTTTTTTAATTTCAGGTACTTATATAGCGCCGTCAATTTACGCAGCGCTTTACATATACATTGTACATTCACATCAGTCCCTACCCTCAAGGAGCTTACAATCTAAGGTCCCTAACTCACATTCATACATACTAGGGACAATTTAGACAGGATCCAATTAACCTACCATGTCTTTGGAGTGTGGGAGGAAACCGGAGTACCCGGAGGAAACCCACGCAGGCACAGGGAGAACATGCAAACTCCAGGCAGGTAGTGTCGTGGTTGGGATGCAAATGTCTTGAAATATGATCAGTTTATAAACTGTGATATTATGAATTTTGTTTGTAATTATGTGCATATTGATATTGTAGATAGTATGTATACATCTGGAAATCTTCAGCCCATTTTTCCTGAAGAAGACTTTTACCTCGTTGAAACGCGTTGGATCTCCTCTGTCTCTTCGACAGTTGATTTGGGCTTCTTCCAGCTGTCTGATTGTTTTCTTTTATCATGTGTTTAATTTTCATCAAATGTTTGTATCATGTAATATACTCTGACATCAATTTGTAATTTAAAAATTCCACACTATTCTTACTGCTCATGGTCCATTAAAGTCCCACCCTGTGAGGAACTTGGCTTTTGCACTTTGCATTAGGGATGCAGACCTGAACCAGTCTTTTCCAAACAGTCAGCAATAACTTTTGTACCGCAATCGCAGTTGGAGGACTACCTGATCTCCTCCTTCCTCCCTTTCCTCCATTTCTTGTGTGATGAGAATTGGACGCACCCATTACCATGGAAGAATTGTAGGCTGCCATCAGTTAGACCAATGGCATAAATCCCTTGGCCCCAATGGTTTTACCCTGCAGTATAACAAACTTCTGTTACTAGTCCTGAGCCCTTACATGGTTAAAACATTCAATGTCGTGGGACATACGTCTTTCTTCCCATGCAACGCATCAAAAGCACATATTTCAGCTACTTGCGGAACATCGACCTAAAACTTTTTTCAAAAATATTAGTCTCTTGCCTTCAACAGTGCTTAACCCAACTAGTCCATCTTAACCAGGTTGGATTTATTCCAACATGCGAGGCACAAGATAACACCATAAAAGTTTTTAATCTGATCCATGTTGCTAACCACACCAAAATCCCACGTGTTTTCTTGGGGACAGATGCAGAGAAAGCATTTGACTGAGTAAATTGGTATCTTAGGTTTGCCATCCTGCATCATGTAAGCTTAGGAGACTTGATGAACAAATGAATATTGAGTGTTTATGCTACATTGACAGTGTCAGTCCAGGCCAAAGGTGTCCTCTCAGAGCCTTTCTATATTAAAAATGGCACTCAGCAGGGTTTTCCAATATCACCATTGCTCTTTGCCCTGTTCCTTTGTAGCATTAGGTTGAATACAGACATAACCGGCCTGGAAGTAGGAGACATTCAACATAAATTCTCAGCCTATAGAGACCATGCTTTTTACCTTGACCAATCCCATTGTCTCCTTACCCAATCTCCTCTTTGAATTAGAAACATATTGAGCTTTATCCAACCTGAAAACATATTTTTCTAAATCTGAAGCAATGGGTGTAGCCAATGTAGTTTATTGTTTCCAAATAAACAACCTAAAGCTTAGCCTCAAATTACAGTGGACTTTCACTGCTCTGAACTATCTTTTTTTTATCCCTGCAATTAGCTAGAATGTATGCATTGAACTTCCAACCCCTTTTGAGTAAGTGGTAATGTCATCTTCGTCAGTTATGACGAATGATATGGAATTTTATAGATAGGCCATTCCTATCATATTGATTAGTGGTTCCAAATTAATAATAACTACTGCAGTAGTGAACAGACACAAAAGATACACTCCACATCTTTCCAAATAACTGTTCTGCTTTATTATGACGCAATTGAAGGTTTTTATACACATGATTACGTAGGTATCACATTACTATTACAGTTGTACGTTTATGGTAACAAGGGCAGTAACATAGGCAGACTAATTCTAATCAGGACTCGAAAGAATGCAAAGATGTAATTAAACCATTATTAGTGCCGTGTGCACAGTGAGGGCAGTGTGCAATACATACAAAATAGAATACAATTAGATACAAAACTTACAAATTTCCTTTACAATCACCTCTATTTTGATCAATATTTTGATCACTAACCATACCTGCTATCATCTTTAACCTGGAACCTCCACACGCTTAGGTGGAAGTAATCCTGGCCAAAGAGGCAAAACTCCATTTTGGAAAATATATTAGCTGAGCAGATTTTTCATTACAAAATTACTTTTCATTGTGAAAAACAAATGATTGATAAGACATATTTACAGAGTACTGAATAATAGAAAGGAAGTTGGGACTGTGTACGAGGCAAGTGGCAGCTAAACAAGACAAAATATATATAGTGACTAATTGACTTTATTAACATAAAAGAGGGCATAGAATCACACTCAGTATGCAGTACATTAAAAGCCACTACATAATGTAAATGTTGAAAGAAGTACAGTTCATAGACAAATAAAGATGACATATAAAAACATATTCAGTTCATGTATATACAACCTTAAAACCAAAATGGCAGCACATTCCAGTTAACAATGTATGGAGCGTGTACTCAGTGTAAGAGAATAGCAAATAATAAGGGGGTTAAAGATTACAAAGATGAATAACTAAAACGAAGTTGCATCCTATCTACGCATTTCGTGTAAAGACACTTCATCAGGAATGGATGCATCAGTCTGTAAAACAAATAAATATATATAGATAACGGTAAGTTCTGGTAAGAACTCCAGTATCAAGGAAAGGCAATGGAAATTGTTACAGTCTCAGTTACTACAGTTACTTACATGGGACTGGAAAAAAAAGGGGTATGTAAAACTGCAACCGGGGGAACACTGGAATGAATCGTCTGGTCCGGGAGCTGAGGAAGCCACGCCGCACACGAGGCGAACGCCCAAACACACTCCCCAGAAAGTTAGGTTCTCCATATGGTGTGGGTGGTAACACAAGGTAAGGCTCCAAGGGAGTCTGTGAAAAGAAAGGGGGATATGCTATACAGATCTTGCGTATAATAATGATGGTGTGAACCATGTAAAGACCAAATCCAATGAGGAGATAATTATGCAGTGTACACACGGTCGGACTTTTCGGCCGGACTGGTCCGACGGACCAAGTCCGTCGGACAATCCGATCGTGTGTGGGCTTCATTGGACCTTCAACTGACTTTTCCAGTCAAAAATCTGACGGACTTTAGATGTGGAACATGCTTCAAATCTTTACGTCGTAACTCCGCCGGACCCAGAAATCCACTCATCTGTATGCTAGTCCGACGGACAAAAACCGACGCTATTGGCTACTGGCTATCAACTTCCTTATTTTAGTCCGATGTACGTCATCACATACAAATCCATCGGACTTTGGTGTGATCGTGTGTAGGCAAGTCTGTTCATTAGAAAGTCCGTTGGAAGTCCACCAAAAGTCCGTCGAAAGTCTGTCGGACAGGCCGTCTGACTTTTGTTGCTGAAAAGTCCGACCATGTGTAAACGGCATTACAAGGGGGTTGTAAATATCAACCCCCTTTTTATTTGCTATTCTCTTACACGGAGCACACACACCATACATTGTTAACTGGAATGTGCTGCCATTTTGGTTTTAAGGTTGTATATACATGAACTATCTGAATATGTTTTTATATGTCATCTTTATATGTCTATGAACTGTACTTCTTTCAACATTTACATTATGTAGTGGCTTTTAATGTACTGCATACTGAGTGCGATTCTATACCCTTTTTTATGTGATTAAAGTCATTTAGTCACTATATATATTTTGTCTTTTTTAGCTGCCACTTGCCTCATACAAAGTCCCAACTTCTTTACTTCCTTTTTATTATTCATTTGAATCAGGGATGGAGGCACATATTATCATATGTACAGCGGGGGACGGAAAGTATTCAGACCCCCTTAAATTTTTCACTCTTTGTTATATTGCAGCCATTTGCTAAAATCATTTAAGTTCTTTTTTTTTATCTAATACAGCCACAAGTCTTTTTGGGAAAGATGCAACAAGTTTTTCACACCTGGATTTGGGGATCCTCTGCCATTCCTCCTTGCAGATCCTCTCCAGTTCTGTCAGGTTGGATTGTAAACGTTGGTGGACAACCATTTTTAGGTCTCTCCAGAGATGCTCAATTGGGTTTAAGTCAGGGCTCTGGCTGGGCCATTCAAGAACAGTCACAGAGTTGTTGTGAAGCCATTCCTTTGTTATTTTAGCTGTGTGCTTAGGGTCATTGTCTTGTTGGAAGGTAAACCTTCGGCCCAGTCTGAGGTCCTGAGCACTCTGGAGAAGGTTTTCATCCAGGATATCCTTCTACTTGGCTGCATTCATATTTCCCTCGATTGCAACCAGTCATCCTGTCCCTGCAGCTGAAATCACCCCCACAGCATGATGCTGCCACCACCATGTTTCACTGTTGGGACTGTATTGGACAAGTGATGAGCAGTGCCTGGTTTTCTCCACACATACCACTTAGAATTAAGGCCAAAAAGTTCTATCCTGGTCTCATCAGATCAGAGAATCTTATTTCTCACCATCTCGGAGTCCCACAGGTGTTTTTTTAGCAAACTTCATGCAGGCTTTCATGTGTCTTGCACTGAGGAGAAGCTTCCGTCGAGCCACTCTGCCATAAAGCCCCATCTGGTGGAGGGCTGCAGTGATGGTTGACTTTCTACAACTTTCTCCCATCTCCTGACTGCATCTGTGGTGCTCAGCCACAGTGATCTTTGGGTTCTTCTTTACCTCTCTCACCAAGGCTCTTCTCCCCCGATAGCTCAGTTTTGACTGGACGACCAGCTCTAGGAAGGGTTCTGGTCATTCCAAACATCTTCCATTTATGGATTATGGAGGCCACTGTGCTCTTAGGAACCTTAGGTGCAGCAGAATTTTTTTTGTAAGCTTGGCCAGATCTGTGCCTTGCCACAATTCCGTCTCTGAGCTCTTCAGGCAGTTCCTTTGACCTCATGATTCTCATTTGCTTTGACATGCACTGTGAGCTGTAAGATCTTATATAGACTGGTGTTTGGCTTTCCTAAACAAGTCCAATTAGTATAATCAAACACAGCTGGACTCAAATGAAGGTGGAGAACCATAGTTACATAGTTACATAGTTAGTCAGGTTGAAAAAAGACACAAGTCCATCCAGTTCAACCTTAAAACCATCTCAAGGATGATCAGAAGAAATGGACAGCACCTGAGTTAAATATATGAGTGTCACAGCAAAGGGTCTGAATACTTAGAACCATGTGATATTTCAGTTTTTCTTTTTTAATAAATCTGCAAAAATGTCAACAATTCTGTGTTTTTCTGTCAATATGGGGTGCTGTGTGTACATTAATGAGGAAAAAAATGAACTTAAATGATTTTAGCAAATGGCTGCAATATAACAAAGAGTGAAAAATTAAAGGGGGTCTGAATACTTTCCGTCCCCACTGTATACCTCATTTAAAGTCCCAAACCTTTCCCCTTCCTTCTTTTTGTTAATTTACAGAGTACTGGCTGTACACTCCTGTGGCTAGAATGGTCTTCTAGCTTAATTGTTGGCATGCAGACTTATCAGCATATGTTAACACAGGCAATTCTACATAAAATGGAAGACGTACAAAAGACAAATATGACTTCAACTTGGCTAAACTACTTTTCAAAATCACATATACATACACTAGATATATAGATATATATATATATCTATCTATATATATAGATAGATAGATATATATATATATATCTATATATATATATATATAGATATATATATATATAGATATATATATATATATCTATATATATATATAGATATATAGATATATATATATATCTATATATCTATATATATATAGATATATAGATATATCTATATATCTATATATATATAGATATATAGATATATATATATATATAGATCTATATATATAGATCTATATATATATATATATATATAGATCTATATATATATATATATATATATATATATATTTGAATACATAATACCCTAGACTGTGATCGCAAGGGGGAAACAAATCAAACACAGAGATTTCTTTAATTTAGTCATTTTTGCAGTGTCTGGTGTGAATCCAGGTGACTTTTTCTTTAAGTTTTGCACAACTGTACATGAAATAGATGCTGTATTGACTCTCCAAACATTTCCTTATATATAAATGTCTTAACAGCCCACAAGTCATCTGGCTTTAGTTTTAGATCCTTCCAAACTGTTAGGATCTGGAATTTGGGAGAAAACACATAAATGAGTTTGTCAAACACCTTAAAAGATCAGCAACATTCTCTGTGAGATCCGATTGGAGGACTTCAGCTGCTGAGACAAAATATAAGCAAGTGAGTAACACACTCCCAAACTAAATATCATAGGGAGAGAGTCCAATACCCACTTAGGGGTGTAATAAAATATAAGAAAACATTCAGGCAATCAGGCAATAGTTTTCTAGTTTCGTACTCTACTTTTTCCTCTACATTGTAGAGTGGCTGGCAGACATAAATGATCACCTTTTTCCAAAGTCCTGTTTCCAAAGAAGTTGCCCCCTGTGGACCAATTGTTCTTCTTGTTCTGGGGTCCTTAATGTTGAATTATTAATCCTATGCTTGGCCAGAACTAGGGTGGAATCTGTGAGTTGCACAGACCCAGCAAGTGTCCGGGGCTGTAAATGCAGCATCCTTAGAGTCTCCTGGTCTACTTCCATGTGTGAGTTTTAAAGTTAATATGGCTACCTCAGCAAGAATCTGGAAGGCTGAAGCCAGCCAATCAATTAACTTAACATACTTGATTGGTTTACCTGCCGAAGTAAAAACAAACTTCTGGCCCTTGAAATGGAACCAAAAGCTCTTTATATGTCAACGATCTATATAAATATATATTCTTTTTATAGCTCACAGGCTTGCTAAAACATGAAGTTCTGCTTCATGAGCTGGGGAAAAAGGATCCAATGACTCTGAATACAGAGTCTCCTTCTGGGTGATAAACTGCACACTCAGTATAAAACCGGAATCAACTCTACAAAAAATCAAATATCAGGGAGTGTGTCCTGCACTGGGCTCACAGCAGATGATTCCTACATCAATTTAACATGTGGTTTTTCTTTGTCTCCAGCCTCCTCCAATAGAGGCAATAAGATGGCTGGATTCAAATGTATGCATTTTTCATTGTTAGATTAGTACATAAACAAACAAAACAAATTCATATTTTGAACCTTTCATTAGACAAACATTTAGTTAGCTGTGCAGTGCCTTGCAAAAGTATTCACCCCCTTGGCTTTTTACCTATTTTGTTACATTACAGACTTTAGTTCAATGTTTTTTTAATCTGAATTATATGTGATGGATCAGAACACAATAATCTAAGTTGGTGAAGTAAAATTAAAAAAATATATACATAAAACTATTTTTCAGAAATAAAAAACTGATAATTGGCATGTGTGTATGTATTCACCCCCTTTGTTATGAAGCCCATAAAAAGCTCTGGTGCAACCAATTACCTTCAGAAGCCACATAATTAGTGAAATTATGTCCACCTGTGTGCAATCTAAGTGTAACATGATCTGTCATTACATATACACACCTTTTTGAAAGGCCCCAGAGGCTGCAACACCTAAGCAAGAGGCACCACTAACCAAACACTGCCATAAAGACCAATGAACTCTCCAAACAAGTAAGGGACAATGTTGTTGAGAAGTACAAGTCAGGGTTAGATTTTAAAAAAAATCCAAATCTTAGATGATCCCTAGGAGCACCATCAAATCTACCATAACCAAATGGAAAGAACATGGCACATGGACCGGTCAAAGAGGGCATTAATCACAGAAGCAGCACAGAGACCTAAACTAACCCTGGAGGAGCTGCAGAGTTCCATAGCAGAGACTGAAGTACATAGGATGACAATAAGCCATACGCTCCATAAAGTTGGGATTTATGGCAGAGTTTGAGTTTGCAAAAAGGCATGTGGAACAGTCCCAAAATGTATGGAGGAAGGTGCTCTGACTAAAATTTAACTTTTTGGCCATCAAAGAAAACGCTATGTCTGGCACAATCCCAACACATCACATAACCCAAAGAACACCATCCCCACAGTGAAACATGGTGGTGGCAGCATCATGCTGTGGGGATGTTTTTCAGCAGTTAGGACTGGGAAACTGGTCAGGGTTGAGGGAAAAATGGATGGTGCTAAATACAAGGATATTATTGAGCAAAACCTGTACCACTGTGTGTATGATTTGGGGCTAGGACGGAGGTTCACCTTCCAGTAGGACAATGACCCCAAACACACTGCTAAAGCAACACTTGTGTGGTTTAAGGGGAAATGTGTAAATGTGTTGGAATGGCCTAGTCAAAGCCCAGACCTCAATCCAATAGAAAATCTATGGTCAGACTTAAAGATTGCTGTTCACAAGAGCAAACCATCCAACTTGAAGGAGCTGGAGCAGTTTTGCAAGGAGAAATGGGCAAAAATCCCAGAGGTAAGATGTGGCAAGCTCCTAGAGACTTATCCAAAGCGACTTGGAGCTGTGATAGCCACAAAAAGGTGGCTCTACAAAATGTTCACTTTAGGGGGGTGAATAGTTATGCACATTGACTTTGTCTGTTATTTTGTCCTATTTGTTGTTTGCTTCACAATAAAAATAAAACATCTTCAAAGTTGTGGGCATGTTCTGTAAATTAAATGATGCAAATCCTCAAACAATCCATGGTAATTCTAGGTTGTGAGGCAACAAAACACAAAAAATGCCAAGGGGGGGGGTGAATACTTTTGCAAGGCACTGTACATTTGCTGCACATAATGTGGGACCATTAAAAATGAAATATTTTACCAAAATAATGTCTGTATATAAATCATTTTGTCTAATAGCATCTTTGCATAAAGCTACAGCTCTGATATATCAGGATGTATATGGATATTGTGAGAGCAATAATATATAAAATTTAAATATAACAGACCCATCACATCAAGTTATCATCAGACCTTTAGATTTTATCTTTGTAGAAAAACTTCTTATGTATCCCATCCATCTTGGCTTTGTTAAATATTATGGCAGCTGTATTCCAATTAACAACCTCATCTTAATTTTTTTTTTTCTCTCAATAAAGGTTTATTGTATAAATGTAAAATTACAAAATTGTTATTTTAATCTAAACTAATCCCATTTTACAAATTTCCCCAATAACCTGGATTTCATTAGGTTGTCTAAAGGTTGTCTAAACCAGTTACAATATATCTATATTATTAACCACTTCAGCCCCAGAAGATTTGGCTGCTCAATGACAAGGCCATTTTTTTACGATACAGCACTGCGTCGCTTTAACTGACAATTGTGCAGGCATGCGACGCTGTACCCAAACAAAATTGACATCCTTTTTTTCCCACAAATAGAGCTTTATTTTGGTGGTATTTGATCACCTCTGCGTTTTTTATTTTTTGTGCTATAAACAAAAGAGCGACAATTTTGAAAAAAAACACAATATCTTTTACTGTTTGCTATAATAAATATCCCACATTTTAAAAAAAAAATAATAATTTTTTCCTCAGTTTGGGCCGATATGTATTCTTTTACATAATTTTGGTAAAAAAAAAGAAAAAATGCAATAAGCGTATATTGATTGTTTGGCGCATAAGTTATAGTGTCTACAAAATAGGGGATAGATTTATTTTTATTATTATATATATTTTTTTACAAGTAATGGCGGAGATCTGTGATTTTTATCGGGACTGTGATATTGCGGCGGACAATTTGGACACTTTTGACACATTTTTGGGACCATTGAAAAGTATACATAAATATACAATTATACACACTATAAAAATGCACTAATTACTGTATAAATGTCACTGGCAGGGAAGGGGTTAACACTAGGGGGAAATCAAGGGGTTAACTGTGTTCCCTAGGTGTGTTCTAACTGCAGGGGGGATGGGACTGTCTAGGAGGAGAGAGAGATCGGTGTTCATACTAGTGGCCAAAAGTCGAAGCGACATAAGGTAACGTCGTTTCGCCCAGCCGTGCCATTCTGCTGCAGTAAAACTGCGGCGGCTGGTCAACAAGCAGTTAATAAAATTGTTAAACTCTTACCAGAAATTTATACACAAGTGATAATCTCAATATCACACCCCAATTCCAATATGTATCAACAGATATATTTCCTTAAAGGAGAACATTTTACTTATTTTCCATTTTTTAAATGCACTGTTTCCACTATCAAAGGATATTCAATTTGTGTAAAACACGGTTAAATGTAACCTTCATTTTACCAGGTTTGGAAAACAGATTAAAAAATAATTGTGATCACATTGTGTATCATTAGATTAATTAACCCGGCACATTTTGTTATTAATGTTTTGTCTAAAAAACAGAAATTTGCATGGTGTCCTTCCAGCTTATCACTGATCTCTCATCCCAGCTACATTCTTTTATGAGAGCGCAAAGGAGGTGGTCACATCTGCGTACATGACACACAAGAGATAGAACTAAAGGTTCCAACATTCACACACATACCTCTCTAAAATCGCTTACATTTTTCCCATTTGTACACAACACATGCTTATCATTCTCTAACATTCTTTTAACTCTTTAATATTTCCCTGCCTAAATTCTGCTTTCCTTAATTTGTTCTGATATCCTTTGCATCCTATGTATTGTAATCCCATACTTTACATACTCTAGCTCCTATTATTCTATGATCAGACGGGCAGCCATAGTGCTCATCCCATCTCCCCTCTCTAACATATAAAGTATTCTGTTTTGACTTTACTAGTTGTAGTGCCTAACCCCAAATTCATCCCACAACTTAACATCAAAATGTCCCTTTCTGTCTAGTGTTAATTGTCACGCTTGATCCACCCTGCTCACATAGATAGCTGTTTCTCTAGCTGTTTACTCTGCATGATTCTTAGTCCCTGTAACCCAGTTACCCATTGTGGATCCCTGTCCACTCTAACCATTTATCTAGGGGCTCAGTATAGGTGGAACCGCACCTTCGGTTCATATATTTTATAGCGCTTCTCTTGTGCTGGGCATTTTTTGAGGGTCTCTTATCCTTCATTCCCTTACTTAATTTAATGCCCATAATGACTGGCCAGTCTTTTTCCCTTCTCTACTTGTGCCTATACCCTCTTGCCTCTAAACTACTTTATCTAGCAGATGTGTACTACATATACCTGTGAACGGCACTATTCTTCTCTTTCTTATCTATTACAGTCTGATGGACAGTAGACAGTGACAACATAACACAACCACCAATCAATACAGTTCAATTACGGGGAGTAAAATAGGTACCCTTTGTCCTGAAAATGCTCTATACCGATCAAGGAAGTCTGATAATTCAAGTGTAACCAAAGGCTTACCTCAGCCGGCTGATTGTCAGAAATTCCCGGATCGTCTTAAGCTCCTCGTTTCAGATTCTCAGGGTCGCCTGTAAATCCCCTCCTAGGCAAAGCTCGCCATCTGATATGGAATTTGATAGATAGGCAACTCCTATCCTCATATTGATTAGTGGTTCCAAATTAATAACTACTACTTCAGTAGGGAACAGTTATTTGGAAAGATGCTGAGTGTATCTTTTGTGTCTGTTCCCTACTGTAGTAGTTATTAATGTGGAACCACTAATCAATATGAGGATAGGAGTTGCCTATGTATATAATTCCATGTCATGAAACACATAGGGCAAAGCCTGCTGTGACGCCATTGTGCAATCCCTGAAGTTATCGAGAAGCCATCTTTGTTGTTAGCGCAAGGTTTTTTTTTTATGATCTTCCTTATACTTCACTACTCCCCTGTCCTCTAGTGACTCTCAGGACTCCAGGACAGGCCTTTCTACACATTGAGTCTCAGTGCTACCAGGCATCTCATTTCCTTACTATGGCCACTTGGTCTACAATACAGATGGTAATGTGCCCGATGGGGCGCTATGGCCTGGACTTCTGGAAAGCTTTACAGCTTCAGCACTTTTTTGACTCTTTAGCTCTCCCATCATTTCTGATGCCCATTAACTATATTTGAGGAACTCTTTTCTGATCGTGGTACGCTACCACACACTAAAGATGTATTCCCTCCTGGTCTCCTCATGAGATTACTTCAAATTGCCCTATGTACAAAAGTGGGAAATGGCCTAGGTAAAACCTTTACAGCAGATCAAAGCAGAAATATTGTCTGCTTTGCCCTGAAATCATCTATCTGTACACAGGTACAAGAAAACAATTTCAAGATCTTGACCAGATGGAATCATACACCATTTGTACTACCCTCTTTGCTACTGTTTTTTGAATGGTTTGTTGCATACTATATTTCTTAAATAAAGAATGTGTAAAAAAAAAATCAGGTACTTCATCCAATACTATCTAAAAGGACCCCCCTTTCAAGTTGAAATGAATCAAATTGGGGTGTTGCTGCTGTATTTAAGCCAAGCTAAATTTAAAAGTAAAAAAAATCAATTGCATGTTCAGGCTCTGTTGAAAGGTAAAGCTATTATTGTTCGTTTAGACCAGCAACTATAAACCTTTTTATTAGAGATTTTTCCTTGATATACTTTTCTAGTCTCTGAACCATTGCTAGTATTTACTATATTTATAGTTCATAGTACATGCAAAATAAGTATACATTTAAGAATAAGGAATGTGGAAAACTTAATGTATTTGACACTCCGAGCTTTTTTATACGACAAAATCAGTTTTTATTAGCATAATAATAAAATGAGAAAATGGCCATAAAATAAACACTTATGCCCCATACACACGATCGGACTTCTCGTTGGAAAAAGCTATGATGGTTTTTCTGACGGAATTCAGCTCAAACTTGTCTTGCATACACATGGTTACACCAAATTCAGACCGCCAAAAACACGGTGACGTACAACACGTACGGCGGGACTAGAAAAGGGCAGTTCAATACGAAGTGTGCCACCCTTTGGGCTCCTTCTGCTAATCTCATGTTTATTTCGGGTTAGTAGAAGTTTGGTGAGAGACGATTCTCGCTTTTCAGACTCGTGCTTTTTCAGATTGTTTTACTGCTTTTCAGTTTGTGCTTGTGGGTTTGTATCTGCTTTTCAGTGCGTGTAGACAGTTCGTATCTGTTTTTCAGTGCGTTCTTGTCTGCTCGTTACTGACTTTCAGATCGCTCTTCACAGGTCTTGCTGTTCTTCAGTGCGTTCTGTTAGTCCGTTCTGATCAGCCGATTGTTTTGAAGCCATATTGCAGGTATATGCTTGTCATAGAGTTCGTGCTATGCGGGGACTTGGTGTTGGGCTTGTAGCTTTGACCCAAGCCCAGTCCATGAACAGGGTGGGGAGGAGTTCATGGACCAAGAATTGGTTGCTCCAGCATGACCAATTCTCGCACATGCCTTTGCTGCGGGAGATACGTGAGAATAACCCTGATGATTTCAGGAGTTTTCTCAGGATGGCGGATCCCATTTTTCACCATCTGTTGGCTTTGCTGTCCCCTCATATTAGCAGGCAGGATACCTGCATGCGGCAAGCAGAGGCTTTGTCGCCACCTTGCAGTACTTGGCGATGAGGAGAAGTCTGCAGGACCTCAAGTTCTCGACAGGCATATTCCCCCAGGCTCTGGGGATGATTATCCCAGAGACCTGTTCTGTCATCATCCAGGTCCTGCAGAAGGACTATATTAGAGTAAGTTTTCTCCTTTAACATCACATGATATGTATTTAATGTTTGCTAATGTATTGTATTTCTTTCATCATTCCCTAATTACCATGATTGTAATATGCTGTGAATGTCCCCTTTGTTCTCAATCATGCTGGAAGCTTTTATTGCTCCTTTTTTTGTCCTTCGTGCATATTTGCCTTCACTAACCTCCCCAGCATGCTATCCTGGGCCCATATACACCTAGCCTAGTCACTTAACAATGTATTTTGTCAGCTCCATTGTAGTGCTTTACCCTGAACACCCCCTAAAATGTGTACAAATGTTATTTGTGTTCTAAAATTCAGGCAGAGTGCCATAGGCTTTTTTTGGGGGTCCCAAACTCATTTGGAACCCTCCCTCCCCCCAACCGCTAAGTCAACCCATACAAATCCTCTATCTGCTGACTTTGCCAAACCCATACACACTATACCCACCTCTTTTGTGGTCATATTTATGGATGAATTCCCCAAAACATGTAGTGAAAGGGCCTGCCTGAATACTTTCAAATGGCACTGTTTAAAGTTTTGTTCTCCTATTATTATCTTGATAGGTAATTTCAGAATGTAAAAATGTGCTTCAATTTGGACAGTGTGTATTTAGATTTTTCTTTTATGACACTTCTTACCTGGCCAGTGGGCTGCCAATGGTATAAGTAAGGAGGGGCTGGCCAAAGTAAAACACATTATTTATGCATTCAGCTCTCAATGAAGTGGAGAGGGTTACCTGTCCAAAACACCCCCCCCTAAAATTTTTACAATGAGCCATCAAAGGGGGTGAGGAATATGATAAGTGGACCTTATATTTTGGCCTTTAAATACTCCTTCAAATAAATGTTATACTGATGTTGGCCAAGAATGTTTGTGTCTAATCTGCTTGTAATGTTTATGTGCAAAATGACAAATTTTTTTTCTTGTTTGACGCCACAGTTTCTTGCAACGCCACAGGAATGGCAGACTGTGGCCTCCCAGTTTGCCGAGCAGTGGGACTTTCCTAACTGTGGAGGGGCAATTGATGGGAAACACAACAACATCATCCCACCACCCCATTCGGGGTCATACTATTACAATTGCAAGGGGTTCAATAGTATCATATTGATGGCGGTGGTGTCGGCGACATATGAGTTTTTATATGTGGACGTGGGGAGGAATGGCCGGATGTCGGATGGTGGAGAATTTGCCCAGACCGACGTCTTGAGAGTGGTGGCTTGGGATTGCCACCTCCGGAGGAGAACGTGGAAGGACTACAATTTGTGTTTGTTGCAGATGAGGCATTCGGTCTGGGTGACCACTTGATGAGGCCATTCCCCCAAAGGACCCTCACCCCGGAGAAGAGGGTTTTTAATTACCGGCTGGCCAGAGCCAGAAGAGTTGTGGAGAATGTGTTTGGGATCCTGGCCAGCCGGTTCCGCCTGTTTCAAACAGCCATAAATATGGCGGAATACAAACTGAACCATATAATTTTGAGTTGCTGCATCCTGCACAATTTTCTTAAAAAACATAATGCTAGTTATGTTGCCTCTGTTGGACCTGAGGCCAGACTTTCAGAAGTTCCAATGATGGCCCTGGAAGCCGGCCGTCCTGGCTTGCCCCCCCAAAGTGCCCGTGAAGTGAGAGAAAATTATGTCCAATATTTTACGGGTAGGGGGACCATTTGCTTTGCCACCAAAATTGGAATTTTTTTCTTTTTTATCAGATAAAATCTTGATTTTCATTTACTGCTTGGGTTTATTTTTGCTGTCTCCTAGGTTCTCCTAGTGCACTTGTAGTGCCAAGTGGTTTTTCCATTTTTGAATAACACCCTTTGCCACTGTAAACACCAACTTAACACAAAAACTGTTATTGATCATTAAAATAAGAAGCCACACATTGTTGAGTATAAAATCTTTTATTCTGTGCATATGTGCATGTGCTTTGTAAACGTATTTTTGGTAAAAACATCAATTCTTGTTTTCATTTTTTTTTTTAATTTTTGAGGATACATAAACAAATACATAACATACACAGCTCTGGAACTTACAAAGTTTAACATTGAAACACTGAAGGCAATATCAGACATTATAGTGTCCAAAATGTGTTGATATTGCCTTAATCAGAAAAAAGTAAAAGCCAAATTTGGAAGATGCGCACAAATTGGGAGTCAAACTGGGGATTTCCCTCCTGTTCCCATACCTAATGTCAACATGTGCTATCTCCCATCATGGAGGATCAATGGACGTGTTTTGAGGGTGCAACCCCTTCCTCTCACCAACTTGAGTTTCAAGGAAGGGTTTGCAGCCACAAAAGCGTACATTGATATCCCCTGATGGCAGATAACACATGTTGACACACTGTGTGCATCTTCCAAATTTGGCTTTTAATATTTGACAAAAATTTGTGCTTAAAAAAACAAAACAAATGGTGGCATTTTTTGGGTATTTAGATTCTTCCTAGCACATCAATCATGTTCTTCAGTTTTTGTTCAATCTCAATTGTTTTTTGCTTTATACAGTCTAAATCCGAATACAACATATTATCTCTTGGATTAGCCTTTGGGCACTGTCACTGGTGAAAGGATGAGATTGTTCTTCCACAACCTGTACATCACCTAAAAAATAAAATACACACCATGTATTATAAATATGCAGGCATACATCTATTACCCGAATCTGTGGTGTCAGACACTCACCTGTTGTGGTAACAATCTCCACCACCTCTCCTTCATCCACATCCTCAGGTTGTGACCTCTGGTCCCCTTCTTCAGGAGGTGGGGGGGTCCCTGTGTTCTCTGATGTCCCGAGTCTTTGCTCCCCTATGAGAATGTAACAAAAAGGTATACTTAGCACACAGATATTTGAGGCCAGAAATAGTAATATGAAACATTGCTGGGAAGTGGGGCACAATTGTCTGTTTGAGCAGAGTTCCAAGTTGAAGACATGATTAATTCCCTTAACTAAACTGTAATACTTACCTTTTTTGGCCAACTTTCACATATGTAGACACCCCAAGTATCCACTGGAGCACTTATGTGGGACCCCCTAAAAAGTTTGTTCTTGTGTCCCACACTAGTGCTCCAGAGTCCAGATGTGTAAACAGCTGCTGAGTGTCCTCTCCTTACATTACACTGAATCAAGTTTGCAATTTATTCTAGTTACAAACACATCTAGACATCAATGTACAAAACTTATTTTTATACAAATTATCATGATCAAATGTAGTTAACCCTGTATCTGGGTTTAGGTACGGTCCATACTTCCCATCATAGTCGGCCCTTTTCAATATGTCGACCATCTCTATCATCTCTTCAAAGGACATATTTGAGACCTTCAATCTCCTCCTCCTGGATTGGAACGTTTCTGGCTCCGGGCTTTCCTCCTCATTACTGCTATTGTCATGGTTATGCAGTAATCTTTCTCTGTCAGTTTACCTCATCTCATGTGTTCAGGCTAAGAGGCCAGCCACTCTCACCTGGCTGTTTTTATAACCTCTCCTCTAAGCATGGCTCCACCCCAGGCCCTATCAGGGAATCCTATATTAACCTGTGCACTGCAAGCCAGCGGTGCTGATCAACCATTGTTTATATGTTGACCATCTCTATCATCTCTTCAAAGGACATATTTGAGACCTTCAATCTCCTCCTCCTGGATCGGGACGTTTCTGGCTCCGGGCTTTCCTCCTCGTTACTGCTATTGTCATGGTTATGCAGTAATCTTTCTCTGTCAGCTTACCTCATCTTGTGTGTTCAGACTAAGAGGCCAGCCACTCTCACCTGGCTGTTTTTACAACCTCTCCTCTAAGCATGGCTCCACCCCAGGCCCTATCAGGGAACCCTATATTAACCTGTGCACTGCAGGCCAGCGGTGCTGATCAACCATTGTTTATTCATTGTGTTTTTGGCTTCCTGTTTCCTGCTTGCCGTGTGCTCTTCATTTGTCTCTGTTACCGACCTTGGCGTGTTCCCAACTATTCCTGTCTGCTCATGACCCCGACCTTTTGGCATGTCCCCAACTATCCCTGTTTGTCTGTGACCTTGAACCTTTGGCATGTACTCTGTTTTTCCTGTCTGCTAATCGCCCTGTCCTCTGCCTTATTCCTTTACTATCCTTGTTGTTCCTGCCTGCTGCTTCCTTCTACTGTAGTCTACCGTGAGCATGAGCTGTGAGACCCTAGGGGCTGCGACCTGGAGCCAGACTGCAGCGCAGTCCATCCTCAGCACTAGAGGCTCTGGTGAACACCTGCTGGCTCTTAGACTCTGCACCCTGGGGAATCTATGCTCTAGCTCCCACTGGGATCTGTGTTAGTGATCCAGTAGACCTGCTTCCTGAATCTCCCTGGGTACAATCCGCAGCAGTCAGTCCTAGGGTCCACTATCTTAGCGGTGCACTTCCGACTCCTACGGAGTGCATCTGTCACCTGGTCTCAGGTGACCTGACAGCTATTAAGCACCTGCTGTGCCTCCGCCATGTCGTCTCCCACTGAGAAGAAAGAGAAAGGGAGGGGAATATTCTATAAAGAACGTCGGGGGGGGGGGGGGGGGCAGAAGCAATGATCATTATAACGAAGGTACAATTTGAAGTTGGTGCCTCAGTGGCCTATGCTGCTTATACTGTAGATTGAGGTCTATATTGGGTCAAGATTAGGAGAGTTTAGCCTGGCATTAGGGTTTGTCTTGTGTTGTGTCTTGCAGAGAAAATGGATCCCTTCAATGACAAGTTATTTCTATTAAGATTCATTGATATGTTCAGGGAGCTGCCCTGTCTGTGGCAGCTGAACCACCCTTTTTTTAATAATCAAACAAAAAGGAAGGCAGCGCTGGATCAATTGGTGGAATTTGTGAAGCCGGTGATCCCCACGGCAGACATCCCCTTTTTGAAGGCCCTAATTGGTGGCATGAGGAGCACTTATATTAGGGAGCTCAAGAAGGTCCAGGATTCCCTGAGATCAGGAGCTGCAGCAGACGACATTTATGTACCCAGGCTGTGGTACTATGACAGACTGCATTTTCTGGCAGGCCAGAATGAACCCAGGCCAGCACTCGCCAGTCTTCCTTCATGCTTCCTTCCACCTCAGCTGAGGCTTCATACACCTGGGCCTTCCAGGCAGCAACATGTGAAGGAGCTCAGCTTGAGCCAGGTATAGCATTCTTCAAAATATTTCTAGTTGTCAAATTTGTCAAATTAATGATGTTAAATATATGTTAGTTTTGATCACTAATTTCTGATTTCACAAAGTGTTTTACATATCAATAGACAGTAGTGGCCACAGATGATTGGGACAAGAATGAAAAATGTTGGTGTCAGAATGATAGTCTTTTCTATTTATTAACATTCAATTTGCAACAGTCATGAGCTGAAAATTGTGTGTGATTGATGAACACATAATCACACACATAGGTTGGACTTGATGGACTTGTGTCTTTTTTCAACCTCACCTACTATGTAACTATGTAACCAAAAACTAAAATGATGTCCCTTTTTCATACACAGGAAAGCCTCAGCTAGGCTGTCAAAAATGGCAGCCAGGAGGTGGCCGGGCCCAGTAGCCTGCCAGAATCACAGGTCCCTCCCCCCCGCCTTCAACCAAAAAGTGGCAGGAAGAAGATTAACGTGAAAGAGGCAGCAATTGGCCTATTTATGAAGGCTACTGTGGCCCTCAGAACCCACCACAGTTTTCAAGAGGACTTTGCATACATTACAGCATGCAAAATGCTGGACATCTAGACAGCAATGTACAAAACTTATTTTTATACAAATTATCATGATCAAATGTAGTTAACCCTGTATCTGGCAAAAACATTGTATTTAGTTGGCAAACGAATGATGTTTACTACGACCAATTACTGTGCCACCCATGAACATGAAAGTAGCCATTTTAAACTGTACAACAATAAAGAAAAGCACATGGTGCAGCATGCAAGCAGGGCTGCTGGCAGAAATCGCGGAGCCCCATACAGACTACCTCACAGGGCCCCCCCCCCAAGAAAATATTAAAGCTATATTTCGATATTTCGCTAAAAACACACTAAAACTATTAGCAGACACAAATACAACATAACTCATAGAATTCCTGCCAAATCTAAAAGATAAAACTGAGTTAATAAATAAAAATGAAGACGAGATGAAAAAAATATACAGGCTGCGGGATCAGAGGGAGAGAAACAAAGTTAGGCTCTATATACACTGGGCTTAAAAAAAAACTCTGAGGGGAGATGGGCGGAGCCTAGCGGAGCAGACATGCATTGTTAGAGCTCCGCACCGCTGAGGAGAGAAGAGAAGGACAAAGCGGAGCCTGCAGGCTCAAAAGGTATCCATTTGAACTTTTTTGCCCCAGGGAACAAACTGTGAAAGTTTGGGCAGGAAATATGGTACTGGGAGGAAATCATGGCAGAAATAAAAATCACCTCACAAAGAGCTCACAGGCACTCACTGCAACTAAAGCAGCTCCAGTCACCTCACAAGATACAGCATCAGGGCGCTCTCACAGACAGAAAATGTCACAGCAAGACTCTCCATTTGAGTCAGATACAGAACAAATCCTCTCACAAACTTCTCCACAAGCCTCCTCAGCATCCCCAGTAATATTATTACAATTTGAAAAGATGCTTCATAAGGCTTTAAAACAAACCTCAGACCAAATAACAAAAAGCCTAACCAAAGAAATAAGAGAGCTGGGAAACCGCACCGCAGCCTTAGAAATAAAAATGGATGAAATTGAAATTACAACCCAAGTAAATATAACAGAATTGGAACAATTAAAAGAAGAGAATTTAATACTTCAAACTAAGCTCGAAGATTACGGAAATAGAGCCAGACATTCAAACTTGCGCATAAGGGGAATACCTGAAACTGTGACAGACCTGCAATCTACTATTACTGCTCTATTACAAGAACTAAAGCCAGATATCCCTATTGAACGTTTAGAACTGGACAGAGTACACAGAGCCCTCACAGCCAAAAAGAAAGATGGACCCCCATGTGATATAATCACAAAATTTCATTATTACAGAACGAAAGAACAAATACTAATTGCTGCAAGAGAAAAAAAGGAACTTAATTTTCAAGGACACAATTATCAAATTTTTGCTGACCTATCCCAACTTACTATTACTAAAAGACGATCCATGAAACCCCAACTAATGGAACTGCAACACCACAACATTATGTATAAATGGGGCTTCCCCTTTTCAGTCAGATTTAACTACCAAGGTACAATTTACAGAAGCAGATCAGCAGATGAACTACAACAAACCCTTTTAAAATTAAATCTGACAGAACCCACAAGCAGCAACTCTCCCACACGCAGAAGAATGGCATCATCTTCACCTTTAGGCAGCACTCAGAAAATTTCAGAACAAAATGGGAATCATCATTCTCACAAAAGAGGCCGTTATGCCACATCATCCATGGACCAAGAAGATTCAATGGACTGACATCCTAATTCCTGATATCTCTTCATTTATTATACTAAGAGATGGTTCTCTATAAAAAACCTGTATTTATAACTGAATGTAACTGCATTCTGATAGTCACACACTGTGTGGGATCATGTTACATTCCAGTTATATTTCTTATTACTTCTGATTCATATAGCCTTAGAATATATAAGTGAAATAAGGAAATTCTTGTTCAGTTATATATTATCAGGTAATAACAATAGATTTATTACTTTTTAGGACAAATATGTTCAATAATCCAGAAGTAATGGAAGCTTTTTCTTTCTTTTCTTAAAACAAATATATTATTACCTAACTAGTTCCTAGAATTATGTTTTTGTTTATTCTAATCTGAAGCAATACAACCTCAATTTTATGAGTTAACATATCTAAACAGTTACATATGAATAAAATATGTAATTGTTTACTCTAAAAGGGTTAAAATCCCAAAATAATTCAAACTATCTTCATCAATACCAAAGTTATTAACAGTACCTTTCTAACTGAATTATTTAGCCTAGGGCAAGACTAACCATATACAACCACCCTGGAATAAATCATTTCAACAAAAACTATATTCTGCACTCCAATTAATGAAACATCATTTTGATGTCTTTTGACATAGCACTTCTTTTCTGTAAGCGGAAGATCCGTGTACCCTCATTAGCCCTCCTCATTCTCCCAACCATATTATGTGGGAGTGTGACGAAGGCACTTATTCCCCTGAGAGAGATATTTATTCTCTTTCACGGGTAAATTGTGATTACTTGCAAAAAATAATTTATACAATGTATCATCTAATCTCATATGTTTTTTGTTTACTTTTTAATCCAGAATTCACTGGTTTCTTTTCTATCTATTCATCTCTTCAGTCCACACAGGTTGATCTGCGCAGTCAGCTCTGCATAACAAAAAGTAAGTCAAAACCATTTGATCTGTTGCCATGGCACCACTGAATATACTTTCCCTGAATGTTCAGGGAATAAATGTCCCTCAAAAAAGGACCAAAGCCTTCCGTACTTTCCATAACAAGAAGGCTCACATAGTATGCCTCCAAGAAACACACTTCACCAAACATTCTACTCCAAAATATATTTCTCCTTTTTATCAACAAATTTACACGGCTTCTGCCTGTACCAAGCAAAGGGGAACTCTAATTGCATTTCACCGATCCACACCATTCACCTTATCATCAGAAATTAAAGACCCAGAAGGTAGATACCTGATACTCATGGGTTATATAATGGATACAGCAATCACAGTGATTTCCTACTACGCTCCTAACAAACAACCTACACCATTCCTCTCACATATATTACAAGTGATTAATACACACAAAATAGGAACAGTGATAATGTGTGGGGATTCGAACCAGGTCCTCCTCCCATTTCTAGATAAATCACCTTTTACACCATCCAAAATAACCTCTAGATTACCTTTTTCTCAACTTCTTTCCAAATACAATCTGGTAGATTCGTGGAGAGAAAGTAACCCAATGAAAAAGAAATTCACTTATTTCTCACACCCTCATCAAACCTTCACCAGAATAGATCATATTTTTCTAACAATAGGAATGATACCAGAAATTATTGCATCAGATATAATTCCGATTCCGTGGTCTGACCATAATGCAGTATACACTACTATAGCCTCAGCCATACCAAAAGCGCATGACCCAACGTGGTACTTACCGGACATAATGCTCAAACACCCACTACATCAGATGGCCATTGAACAAGCTTTAAAGGAATACATATCAATTAATAATACAACAGACATCTCCCCAATAACACTGTGGGAAGCTCATAAGCCTGTCTTGCGTGGTACAATACAAAGACAAATGGCACTATTTAAACGGGAACGCAAAAATATAGCAAAAAAACTAGAACTCAATTTTAATGCAGCCTACATATCATTTCAAGATAATCCATCTCAGAGTACAAAATCTCATCTGGAAAAATCTAGATTGGAATACGATCTATTTCTCACTGAGTCAGTTGATAAATCCCTCAAACGCTCCAAACACAATTTCTACATGAATACAAACAAACCAGGTACATATTTGGCTCGGGCATTAAATTCAACTAACAAATCTTTCAAACCAATACGTTTGAAATTATCAAAAAATGTTTACACTTGTAATCCAGTTAAAATAGTCCATAAATTTCACTCACATCTCGCAACTTTATACAAGACAAACAATGAATTTAATCCTACAGAGACTGAATCCTTCTTCTCAAAAATAACCTTACCTGAGTTATCTCAGAATCAAAAAAGCAGTTTGGATGAGCCTATAACTATAGATGAAGTTGCTAACGCCATAAAAGACCTAAAACTTAACAAAAGACCAGGCCCAGACGGCTACTCGGCTTTATACTATAAAACATTCTCAGAAATACTCTCTCCCATTCTCACTGAAACTTTTAACAAACTTCTAGATGGACATTCTTTTCGGCAAGAAACACTAATGGCAATTGTTTGTATGATCCCAAAACCCCTTTCTGACGATACTTCCTGTGTGAATTATCGGCCTATCTCTCTGTTAAACCTCGATATTAAATTATTAGCAAAAATAATAGCAAAACGCCTCAATAGCATTATAGGAAAATTAATACATAGAGATCAAGTAGGCTTCATGCCAAATAGACAGGCAGGTGATAATATACGCAGGGCAGTGTTATTGGCACATATTGCTAAAAAACGGAAAATCCCTTTATGTTTTCTATCTCTCGATATTAAGAGGGTATTTGACACAGTATCCTGGCAATATATGCAATATTCATTACAAAAATGGGGTTTTGGACCCCACTTTTTAACATGGATCAAAGCATTATATAATAAACCCAAAGCCTATATAAAATATGCTGGATACAAATCTGAAGCCTTTAATATCGAAAGAGGTACCCGACAGGGTTGCCCATTATCTCCCTTATTATTTGCCCTTATACTCGAACCCATGGCCCAATACATCAGAACAAACCAAACTATAACTGGCATTGAAGTAGGAGGTATTACACACAAATTATGTATATTTGCAGACGATATATTACTTTTTCTATCATCACCACAGGTCTCTGGTCTTAACTTAATACCAGCTCTTGATGGATTTGCAGCCCTATCCGGCCTTATGATTAATCCTAAGAAATGCCTAGTGCTTAATATTTCACTCACAAACATGGAATTGATCCCGGCTAGGGCTGCACTCCCATTCACATGGGCAGAAAAATCAATCCCATATCTTGGAATTCATTTAACAGCATCTCATTCTGACTTATTCTCAACCAATTATCCTCCTGTATTAAGACAGATCACAAATCTAATAAAACAATGGTCGCAACTTTCTTTATCCTGGATAGGGAAGATAAATGCAATCAAAATGACTATTCTACCCAAATTGCTTTATCTATTCAGAGTCCTCCCTATTCCAATTCCTTCCTATTTTTTGAGAATAGTACAAAAAAGAGCAACTTCGTTTATATGGGGCTCTTCTAAACCACGTATACCTATACACACACTACATCTTCCCAAAAATAAAGGAGGCCTGGGATACCCTAATTTTACTAACTACTACAGAGCAGCACATTTGGCCAGTCTGTCCAAATACCATGCAAAACAGGAAATCCCATTATGGGTATTTATAGAGGCTTCAGAAAATGACCCTCTATTAATATCAAATTTATTATGGCTTGATCCTAAAGACCGCTTTAAAATTCATAATCCCATAACTAAACACTTCTTATCTCTCTGGGATAAACTAAAAACCAAATATCAGTTACAATCTCCACACAATTCTCTCCTTTCTTTTATCAGAAATCCGGCCTTTTATCCGGCATGGATCTACCCAAATTCTTTTAAAGCTTGGACAACATCAGGCATTCAGACACTAAATGACTTCATAGCATCTAAATCATTCCTTTCATTCCCATCGCTTAGAGAAAAATATGATCTACCAAACTCTGAGATATTTAGATATATCCAAATCAAGAATTTCTATACACCATTCCTAAAGGGGATACACCATTATCCCAATTATCCATTTTTGAATCAATCTGTACAAAAGATCCATTTGCTAAAGGTACAATTTCACCACTTTATAATCAATTATATGGAGTAGCAAATCTTAATAGACCCTCTTACGTTCAGAGGTGGGAGGAGGACCTGGGACGAACTTTAGAAGACACGGACTGGTCTAACATATGGCTCACATCTAAGTCATCTTCACCCAACATCTTAGCACTGGAGACAAATTATAAAGTCCTAACTCGCTGGTACCTTGTACCCGCTAGAGTGGCAAAATATTCACCTAATACCTCAGCTCTTTGTTTTCGAGGATGCCCAGAAATAGGCACATATTTACACATATGGTGGACGTGCCCAGTAATCCAAACCTTCTGGAAGGAAGTCTTCGTGATTGCATCTAAAATATTTAAAAAAATAATACAACCAGATCCATATTTAACTTTACGTAATCTAAAACCGGAATGGTCAACACTCTCTCAATTCAAACTTATGATCCAACTAATAACGGCTGCAAAACAAACAGTGGCCAAGGCATGGAAATCTCCTACATTGGTACTAGCAGAAACAATTCACAGAATGAATAATACAATGTCCCATGCTAAGATGGTAGCCATCGATCAAAATCAAATTCCAAAATTTGAAAAACTTTGGCATCCTTGGATAAAACAACAGTTCCTGTCAAACTTCAATGACTCTGTCCTGTTGCCATGGTAACAGATTAAATGACTTACAGAGACACCCATTCTAAGGCTTCAAAGAGAACTAAAAAGAATAATAAACTGACGAGCGGGACAACCTTGTGGACCATACCTCTACCTTTCAACCCTTTTTCTTCTTTCTCTTTCCTTTTCTCCACCTTACGATTAAAGCTCATTATCAGAATTTATTTGACCTATATACACTCTACTTGTAAGCAATATGTATAGCAGGTATAAATCATTTAAATAACTACAAAAGTAACTAAGGAAATGATATATATCTTTAATTTAGGTTTACGTGAACCCAATGTTTAATATTTGAAATTTCATGATATTTACCTATAAAAACCCTACTGTAAAACAATGAGCTTACTTTATAGATCCTTGTAAAATTACTTTATGTATCTTTATAACATTGTATACTCAAGAAACTTCTTTTGACAAGGAAAAAAAAACTCCAATTCACCTAGCAGAAAAAAATAGAGCATTTTTTGTACAAAGTTTAGACAAGTTTAGGAGAGTTTTACATTTTTTTCTGCCAGTAATCTCCAATCAGAGACGCAAACTAGAAGGTTTTTTTTTTCCTGCCTCTAAACGCTGAGCTCAAAATACCCCTGTAAACGTCCTAATGTGCATGGACACATAGGATAACATTGAGTTGCTTCTACAGACAGAACACAAAACTCCTGTAGAAGCAGTACATTTTAAATCAGTGTGCATGGAGCCTAAGTTAGATAAATTCAGGAGCTGAAATAACCTTAAAAACCAGCCCTGAGAGGAGAGGAGGGGGCCCACACAGGGAGGGGGATTAGTGAAGGACGACTGTCTCTTTCTTAGCAGATAAAAGCTGGCAGAAGGGAAAGAGGAGGAGAGCAGCTTTCATCTACTGGAGAAAAAGAAACACAATTGTCGTCTGTCACTAATCCCCCTCCCCGTGTGGGCCCCCCTATGTTATCTCCCGTACACCAGGGCTGGTGGTCCCCCCTATCAGCAGTCCTGCATGCAAGTAATAATATTAGGAACATGGCTCCACCCCAGGCCCTCTCAGGGAATCCTATATTAACCTGTGCACTGCAAGCCAGCGGTGCTGATCAACCATTGTTTATTCATTGTGTGTTTGGCTTCCTGTTTCCTGCTTGCCGTGTGCTCTTCGTTTGTCTCTGTTACCTACATTGGCGTGTTCCCCACTATTCCTGTCTGCTCGTGACCCCGACCTTTTGGCGTGTCCCCGACTATACCTGTTTGTCTGTGACCCTGAACCTTTGGCGTGTACTCTGTTGTTCCTGTCTGCTAGTCGCCCTGACCTCTGCCTTATTCCTTTACTATCCTTGTTGTTCCTGCCTGCTGCTTTCTTCTCCTTGTATCTACCGTGAGCATGAGCTGTGAGACCTTAGGGGCTGCGACCTGGAGCCAGACTGTAGCGCAGTCCATCCTCAGCACTAGAGGCTCTGGTGAACACCTGCTGGCTTTTAGACTCCGCGCCCTGGGGAATCTATGCTCTAGCTCCCACTGGGATCTGTGTTAGTGATCCAGTAGACCTGCTTCCTGAACCTCCCTGGGTACAATCCGCAGCAGTCAGTCCTAGGGTCCACTATCTTAGCAGTGCACTTCCGACTCCTACGGAGTGCATCTGTCACCTGGTCTCAGGTGACCTGACAGCTATTAAGCACCTGCTGTGTCTCCGCCATGTCGTCTCCCACTGCGAAGAAAGAGAAGGGGAGGGGAATATTCTAGAAAGAACGTCAGGGGCGGGTGGAAGCAGCGATCGTTATAACGAAGGTACAATTTGAAGTTGGTGCCTCAGTGGCCTATGCTGCTTATAGATTGAGGACTATATTGGGTCAAGATTAGGAGAGTTTAGCCTGACATTAGGGTTTGTCTTGTGTTGTGTCTTGCAGAGAAAATGGATCCCTTCAATGATAGGTAATTTCTAGGAAGATTCATTGATATGTTCAGGAAGCTGCCCTGTCTGTGGCAGCTGAACCACCCTTTTTTTAATAATCAAAGAGGAAGGCAGCGCTGAATCAATTGGTGGAATTTGTGAATCCGGTGATCCCCGCAGCAGACATCCCCTATTTGAAGGCCCTAATTGGTGGCATGAGGAGCATTTATATTAGGGAGCTCAAGAAGGCCCAGGCTTCCCTGAGATCAGGAGCTGCAGCAGATGACATTTATGTACCCAGGCTGTGGTACTATGACAGACTGCATTTTCTGGCAGGTCAGAATGAACCCAGGCCAGCACTCTCCAGTCTTCCTTCATGCTTCCTTCCACCTCAGCTGAGGCTTCATATGCCCAACCTGGGCCTTCCAGGCAGCAACATGTGGTGGAGCTCAGCTTGAGCCAGGTATAGCATTCTTCTAAATATTTCTAGTTGTCAAATTTGTCAAATTAATGATGTTAAATATATGTTAGTTTTAATCACTAATTTCTGATTTCACAAAGTGTTTTACATATCAATAGATAGTAGTGGCCACAGATAATTGGGAAAAGATTGAAAAATGCTGCGGTCAGAATGATAGTCTTTTCTATTTATTAACATTCAATTTGCAACATTCATGAGCTGAAAATTGTTTGTGATTGATGAACCAAAAACTAAAATGATGTCCCATTTTCATTTACAGGCAAGCCTCTGCCAGGCTGTCGAAAGTGGCAGCCAGGAGGTGGCCGGGCCCAGTAGCCTGCCAGAATCACAGGTCCCTCACCCCCGCCTTTAACCAAAAAGTGGCAGGAAGAAGAGTAACGTGAAGGAGGCAGCAATTGGCCTATTTATGAAGGCTACTGCGGCCCTCAGAACCCCCCACAGTTTTCAAGAGGACTTTGCTCACATTACAGCATGCAAAATGCTGGAAATGGAGGAGGGCCAACGCCTCTTATGTGAAGAAATCATCTTGAAAGCCATAAATAAGTGGTTGAGGGGCCAACTCACAAGACAAACCCACATTTGTGAGTTGAACCATGGTCCTCCTCCTCCAGGTCCTCCTCCTCCACCTCCTGCCACACCTCCAACACCAGAGCCACAGCCTGGAAGGAAGCATCTAAGGAAGACCAGAGAGTGATGGCCTGGTGTCAGGAAATGTTCCATCCGCTGGTAATATCTGTTATTTGGCATGCAGTACTGAGGTCCACCAGCAGGTGTCTCCTGGCAGTTTGGAACTGTCAGGAGAGTTTTTCCCTGTTAATGCTATGTCATCTTTGGGTTGCAGTACTGGCGTCCACCAGTGGATGGATCCTGGCAGTATGGAGCAGGTATTCCCCTCTGCAGACAGGTGTCACCTGACGTTAATTAGCAGAGCTGCAGTATAAATACCCGGCAATTGCACACTTATGTTGCCCTGGTATTGTCCTTGAGCCCTGACCTGCAGCCTGTTACCCTGATTCCTGATTCCTGATTCCTGATCCTGATCCTGATCCTGTAGCCTGAACCTGAAGCCTGATTCCTGATTTCTGGAACCTGGAACCTGTTGATCCTGTTGATCCTGTTTCCTGTCCGTTACCTGAACCCTGAACCCTGGACTCTGGACTCTGAGCCTTGTACCTGACCCATCCCTCCTGTGATCCATCCATCCTCTCTTGTCCTGTTTATCTCCCTTCCCAGCTTCTGATTCTGTGTTTATGACCCCGGCCTGGCTTGACTACGATTCTGGTACTCCCTCTTGCTACATATGCTGGTTGGTTTTATATCACTGATTGTTTGTTTGTTCACTCTGTATTGGTGGTGTGTTCACATATGCATTTTCCTTAATAAACTTACTTTCACCTATTTATGTCTGGTTCACTCTGTCGTAGTCACAGAGTTCTGGTCACATCTGGTTTATGACAGAATACCAGGGCCATCCCTGACCGGAAGTGGCTGCACAGGGGAACCATTTTGATTCAGTTGGTTGCAAACATGAATGCCGATGAGGTTATTTATTTTTCTCTGCTGGCATCTGAAAGTGGTGATTATTGCCGCCAGGCTTTGAAAGGATGGTCTAGTGACCAGTTGTTTGCCACTATACGTTTGGCTCACTCTCTGGTCGATCAGGGTTATATATTGTTTGGGGAGGTGCAGCCTTTGATCAAGATCTGTACTGAGCTGGCCCTGCAATGTATTCCAGAGGGCCGTGATGATTTCACTCCTCCTTTTGATATGAATCAGGTTGTATCCCTAGTGTGGCTTTTTGAAGATGATCCAGCCGATTTTTGTGAGCACTATTCAGCCTGTTCCCCACAGGTGATTGTGGAGTGCATTGTGTCTGCTCAGTCTTTTGTTAGACAGGGAGATTTAAAAGCACAGTTTGTACAACCTATACTTTCAGCATGGTCTAACATGATGCAAGCAGCTCCAGCCAAACAAACCACCTCTGCCACCAAATACCAGTCTACCCAAATGTATGTTTCCCCATCACCCATGTCAACCGCAGTTGCAGCTCAGTATACCCTGCTGCCAACCAAATACTCATATCCAGTCTCTGCTCCCTGTACCTATTCTGCATTCAACCCACCTGCCTCTTAGCTGCCTACAAATCCACAGGAACTTCCTCCAGCTACTGTTACCTCTTCTCTGCCATATCCCAATCCTCCTTTCCAGTCTGCTGCAACCCTCACCTACAGAGCTTCAGTGGCTAAGCCAAAGAAAAAACTAAAGTTTTTTCCAACCAAGACTATCCTGCCAGTAACCCAACCTGCCTTCGCACCAGCTAATCCAACCCAGTCTGACATCCCAGTGCCTCCCTTCCAGCCTGATGTCTTGGTGCCTGCCTTCCAGCCTGATGTCTTGGTGCCTGCCTTCCAGCCTGATGTCTCTGTGCCTGCCTTCCAGCCTGATGTCTCTGTGCCTGCCTTCCAGCCTGATGTCTCTGTGCCTGCCTTCCAGCCTGATGTCTCTGTGCCTGCCTTCCAGCCTGATGTCCCTGTGCCTGCCTTCCAGCCTGATGTCCCTGTGCCTGCCTTCCAGTCTGATGTCCCTGTGCCTGCCTTACAGTCTGATGTCTCGGTGCCTGCCTTCCAGTCTGATGTCTCGGTGCCTGCCTTCCAGCTTGATGTCTCGGTGCCTGCCGTCCAGCTTGGTGTCTCCACTTTCCAGTCTTATGTCTCGGTGCCTGCCTTCCAGCCTGATGCACCTGCCTTCCAGCCTGACATGCCTACCTTCCAGTCAGATGTGTCCGCCTTCCAGCCTGATGTATCAGTGCCTGCCTTCCAGCCTGACGTCTCGGTGCCTGCCTTCAAACCTGACGTCTTGGTGCTTGCCTTCCAGCTTGACGTCTCGGTGCCTGCCTTCCACCCTGACGTCTCGGTGCCTGTCTTCCAGCCTGACGTCTCGATGTCTGCCTTCCAGCCTGAGGTGCCAGTGTTCCAGCCGGAAGTGCCAGTGCCTGCTCTCCAGCCTGATGAGCCCGCTCTCCAGCCTGATGAGCCCGCAGCCCAGCCTGATGAGCCCACTGCCCAGCCTGATGAGCCCGCTGTCCAGGCTGATGAGCCCGCTGCCCAGCTTGATGAGCCCGCTGCCCAGCTTGATGAGCCTGCTGCCCAGCCTGATGAGCCCGCTGCCCAGCTTGAAGTGCCCATGCCTGCTGCCCAGCTTGAAGTGCCCATGCCTGCTGCCCAGCTTGGAGTGCCTGCTGCCCAGCCTGATGTGCCACAGTCTGCTGCCCAGCCTGATGTGCCACCGTCTGCTGCCCAGCCTGATGTGCCACCCTTTGCCAAGCCTGATGTGCCCCCATCTGCTGCCCAGCCTGATGTGCCACCATCTGCTGCCCAGCCTGATGTGCCACCGTCTGCTGCCCAGCCTGATGTGCCACCGTCTGCTGCCCAGCCTGATGTGCCACCGTCTGCTGCCCATCCTGATGTGCCACCGTCTGCTGCCCAGCCTGATGTGCCACCGTCTGCTGCCCAGCCTGTTGTGTCACCGTCTGCTGCCCAGCCTGATGTGCCACCGTCTGCTGCCCAGCCTGATGTGCCACCGTCTGCTGCCCATCCTGATGTGCCACCGTCTGCTGCCCAGCCTGATGTGCCACCGTGTGCTGCCAAGCCTGATGTGCCACCGTCTGCTGCCCAGCCTGATGTGCCACCCTTTGCCAAGCCTGATGTGCCACCGTCTGCTGCCCAGCCTGATGTGCCACCGTCTGCTGCCCAGCCTGATGTGCCACCGTCTGCTGCCCAGCCTGATGTGCCACCCTTTGCCAAGCCTGATGTGCCACCGTCTGCTGCCCAGCCTGATGTGCCTCCCTTTGCCAAGCCTGATGTGCCACCGTCTGCTGCCCAGCCTGATGTGCCACCGTCTGCTGCCCAGCCTAATGTGCCACCGTCTGCTGCCCAGCCTGATGTGCCACCGTCTGCTTCCCAGCCTGATGTGCCACCATCTGCTGCCCAGCCTGATGTGCCACCGTCTGCTGCCCAGCCTGATGTGCCACCCTTTGGCCAGCCTGATGTGCCACCGTCTGCTGCCCAGCCTGATGTGCCACCCTTTGCCCAGCCTGATGTGCCACCATCTGCCGCCCAGCCTGATGTGCCACCGTCTGCTGCCCAGCCTGATGTGCCACTGTCTGCTGCCCAGCCTGATGTGCCACCCTTTGCCAAGCCTGATGTGCCACCGTCTGCTGCCCAGCCTGATGTGCCACCGTCTGCTGCCCAGCCTTATGTGCCACCCTTTGCCAAGCCTGATGTGCCACGGTCTGCTGCCCAGCCTGATGTGCCACCGTCTGCTGCCCAGCCTGATGTGCCACCGTCTGCTGCCCAGCCTGATGTGCCACCGTCTGCTGCCCAGCCTGATGTGCCACCCTTTGCCAAGCCTGATGTGCCACTGTCTGCTGCCCAGCCTGATGTGCCACTGTCTGCTGCCCAGCCTGATGTGCCACTGTCTGCTGCCCAGCCTGATGTGCCACCCTTTGCCCAGCCTGATGTGCCACCGTCTGCTGCCCAGCCTGATGTGCCACCCTTTGCCCAGCCTGATGTGCCACCGTCTGCTGCCCAGCCTGATGTGCCACAGTCTGCTGCCCAGCCTGATGTGCCACCATCTGCTGCCCAGCCTGATGTGCCACCCTTTGCCAAGCCTGATGTGCCAACGTCTGCTGCCCAGCCTGATGTGCCACCCTTTGCCAAGCCTGATGTGTCACCGTCTGCTGCCCAGCCTGATGTGCCACCCTTTGCCAAGCCTGATGTGCCACCATCTGCTGCCCAGCCTGATGTGCCACCCTTTGCCAAGCCTGATGTGCCACTGTCTGCTGCCCATCCTGATGTGCCACCGTCTGCTGCCCAGCCTGATGTGCCACCGTCTGCTGCCCAGGATGATGTGCCACCGTCTGCTGCCCATCCTGATGTGCCACCGTCTGCTGCCCAGCCTGATGTGCCACCGTGTGCTGCCAAGCCTGATGTGCCACCGTCTGCTGCCCAGCCTGATGTGCCACCCTTTGCCAAGCCTGATGTGCCACCGTCTGCTGCCCAGCCTGATGTGCCACCGTCTGCTGCCCAGCCTGATGTGCCACCGTCTGCTGCCCAGCCTGATGTGCCACCCTTTGCCAAGCCTGATGTGCCACCGTCTGCTGCCCAGCCTGATGTGCCACCCTTTGCCAAGCCTGATGTGCCACCGTCTGCTGCCCAGCCTGATGTGCCACCGTCTGCTGCCCAGCCTAATGTGCCACCGTCTGCTGCCCAGCCTGATGTGCCACGTCTGCTTCCCAGCCTGATGTGCCACCATCTGCTGCCCAGCCTGATGTGCCACCGTCTGCTGCCCAGCCTGATGTGCCACCCTTTGGCCAGCCTGATGTGCCACCGTCTGCTGCCCAGCCTGATGTGCCACCCTTTGCCAAGCCTGATGTGCCACCATCTGCCGCCCAGCCTGATGTGCCACCGTCTGCTGCCCAGCCTGATGTGCCACTGTCTGCTGCCCAGCCTGATGTGCCACCCTTTGCCAAGCCTGATGTGCCACCGTCTGCTGCCCAGCCTGATGTGCCACCGTCTGCTGCCCAGCCTTATGTGCCACCCTTTGCCAAGCCTGATGTGCCACGGTCTGCTGCCCAGCCTGATGTGCCACCGTCTGCTGCCCAGCCTGATGTGCCACCGTCTGCTGCCCAGCCTGATGTGCCACCGTCTGCTGCCCAGCCTGATGTGCCACCCTTTGCCAAGCCTGATGTGCCACTGTCTGCTGCCCAGCCTGATGTGCCACCGTCTGCTGCCCAGCCTGATGTGCCACTGTCTGCTGCCCAGCCTGATGTGCCACCCTTTGCCCAGCCTGATGTGCCACCGTCTGCTGCCCAGCCTGATGTGCCACCCTTTGCCCAGCCTGATGTGCCACCGTCTGCTGCCCAGCCTGATGTGCCACCGTCTGCTGCCCAGCCTGATGTGCCACAGTCTGCTGCCCAGCCTGATGTGCCACCATCTGCTGCCCAGCCTGATGTGCCACCCTTTGCCAAGCCTGATGTGCCAATGTCTGCTGCTCAGCCTGATGTGCCACTGTCTGCTGCCCAGCCTGATGTGCCACCGTCTGCTGCCCAGCCTGATGTGCCACCCTTTGCCAAGCCTGATGTGTCACCGTCTGCTGCCCAGCCTGATGTGCCACCCTTTGCCAAGCCTGATGTGCCACCATCTGCTGCCCAGACTGATGTGCCACCCTTTGCCAAGCCTGATGTGCCACTGTCTGCTGCCCAGCCTGATGTGCCACCGTCTGCTGCCCAGCCTGATGTGCCACCGTCTGCTGCCCAGCCTGATGTGCCACCATCTGCTGCCCAGCCTGATGTGCCACCGTCTTCTGCCAAGCCTGATGTGCCACCGCCTGCTGCCCAGCCTGATGTGCCACCGTCTGCTGCCCAGCCTGATGTGCCACCGTCTGTGGCCCAGCCTGATGTGCCACCGTCTGCTGCCCAGCCTGATGTGCCACCATCTGCTGCCCAGCCTGATGTGCCACTGTCTGCTGCCCAGCCTGATGTGCCACCATTTGCCAAGCCTGATGTGCCACCGTCTGCTGCCCAGCCTGATGTGCCACCCTTTGCCCAGCCTGATGTGCCACCGTCTGCTGCCCAGCCTGATGTGCCACCGTCTGCTTCCAAGCCTGATGTGCCACCGTCTGCTGCCCAGCCTGATGTGCCACCGTCTGCTGCCCAGCCTGATGTGCCATCGTCTGCTGCCCAGCCTGATGTGCCACCGTCTGCTGCCCAGCCTGATGTGCCACTGTCTGCTGCCCAGCCTGATGTGCCACCCTTTGCCCAGCCTGATGTGCCACCGTCTGCTGCCCAGTCTGATGTGCCACCGTCTGCTGCCCAGCCTGATGTGCCACAGTCTGCTGCCCAGCCTGATGTGCCACCATCTGCTGCCCAGCCTGATGTGCCACCCTTTGCCAAGCCTGATGTGCCAACGTCTGCTGCTCAGCCTGATGTGCCACTGTCTGCTGCCCAGCCTGATGTGCCACCGTCTGCTGCCCAGCCTGATGTGCCACCCTTTGCCAAGCCTGATGTGTCACCGTCTGCTGCCCAGCCTGATGTGCCACCCTTTGCCAAGCCTGATGTGCCACCATCTGCTGCCCAGCCTGATGTGCCACCCTTTGCCAAGCCTGATGTGCCACTGTCTGCTGCCCAGCCTGATGTGCCACCGTCTGCTGCCCAGCCTGATGTGCCACCGTCTGCTGCCCAGCCTGATGTGCCACCATCTGCTGCCCAGCCTGATGTGCCACCGTCTTCTGCCAAGCCTGATGTGCCACCGTCTGCTGCCCAGCCTAATGTGCCACCGTCTGTGGCCCAGCCTGATGTGCCACCGTCTGCTGCCCAGCCTGATGTGCCACCATCTGCTGCCCAGCCTGATGTGCCACTGTCTGCTGCCCAACCTGATGTGCCACCCTTTGCCAAGCCTGATGTGCCACCGTCTGCTGCCCAGCCTGATGTGCCACCCTTTGCCCAGCCTGATGTGCCACCGTCTGCTGCCCAGCCTGATGTGCCACCATCTGCTGCCAAGCCTGATGTGCCACCGTCTGCTGCCCAGCCTGATGTGCCACCATCTGCTGCCCAGCCTGATGTGCCACCGTCTGCTGCCCAGCCTGATGTGCCACTGTCTGCTGCCCGGCCTGATGTGCCACCATCTGCTGCCCAGCCTGATGTGCCACCGTCTGCTGCCCATCCTGATGTGCCACCGTCTGCTGCCCAGCCTGATGTGCCACCGTCTGCTGCCCAGCCTGATGTGCCACCCTTTGCCAAGCCTGATGTGCCACCGTCTGCTGCCCAGCCTGATGTGCCACCCTTTCCTAAGCCTGGTGTGCCACCATCTGCTGCCCAGCCTGATGTGTCACCCTTTGCCAAGCCTGATGTGCCACGGTCTGCTGCCCAGCCTGATGTGCCACGGTCTGCTGCCCAGCCTGATGTGCCACTGTCTGCTGCCCGGCCTGATGTGCCACCATCTGCTGCCAAGCCTGATGTGCCACTGTCTGCTGCCCAGCCTGATGTGCCACCGTCTGCTGCCCAGCCTGATGTGCCACCGTCTGCTGCCCAGCCTGATGTGCCACCCTTTGCCAAGCCTGATGTGCCACCGTCTGCTGCCCAGCCTGATGTGCCACCCTTTCCTAAGCCTGGTGTGCCACCATCTGCTGCCCAGCCTGATGTGTCACCCTTTGCCAAGCCTGATGTGCCACGGTCTGCTGCCCAGCCTGATGTGCCACGGTCTGCTGCCCAGCTTGATGTGCCACCGTCTGCTGCCAAGCCTGATGTGCCACCGTCTGCTGCCCAGCCTGATGTGCCACCGTCTGCGGCCCAGCCTGATGTGCCACCGTCTGCTGCCCAGCCTGATGTACCACCGTCTGCTGCCCAGCCTGATGTGCCACCCTTTGCCAAGCCTGATGTGCCACCGTCTGCTGCCACCGTCTGCTGCCAAGCCTGATGTGCCACCGTCTGCTGCCCAGCCTGATGTGCCACCGTCTGCTGCCCAGCCTGATGAGCCACCCTTTGCCAAGCCTGATGTGCCACCGTCTGCTGCCCAGCCTGATGTGCCACCATCTGCTGCCCAGCCTGATGTGCCACCGTCTGCTGCCCAGCCTGATGTGCCACCCTTTGCCAAGCCTGATGTGCCACCGTCTGCTGCCCAGCCTGATGTGCCACCATCTCCTGCCCAGCCTGATGTGCCACCGCCTGCTGCCCAGCCTGATGTGCCACCGTCTGCTGCCCAGCCTGATGTGCCACCCTTTGCCAAGCCTGATGTGCCATCGTCTGCTGCCCAGCCTGATGTGCCACCGTCTGCTGCCCAGCCTGATGTGCCACCGTCTGCTGCCCAGCCTGATGTGCCACCCTTTGCCAAGCCTGATGTGCCACCGTCTGCTGCCCAGCCTGATGTGCCACCCTTTCCTAAGCCTGGTGTGCCACCATCTGCTGCCCAGCCTGATGTGCCACCCTTTGCCAAGCCTGATGTGCCACGGTCTGCTGCCCAGCCTGATGTGCCACCGTCTGCTGCCCAGCCTGATGTGCCACCGTCTGCTGCCCAGCCTGATGTGCCACCGTCTGCTGCCAAGCCTGATGTGCCACCGTCTGCTGCCCAGCCTGATGTGCCACCGTCTGCTGCCCAGCCTGATGTGCCACCATCTGCTGCCCAGCCTGATGTGCCACCGTCTTCTGCCAAGCCTGATGTGCCACCGTCTGCTGCCCAGCCTGATGTGCCACCGTCTGCTGCCCAGCCTGATGTGCCACCGTCTGTGGCCCAGCCTGATGTGCCACCGTCTGCTGCCCAGCCTGATGTGCCACCATCTGCTGCCCAGCCTGATGTGCCACTGTCTGCTGCCCAGCCTGATGTGCCACCATTTGCCAAGCCTGATGTGCCACCGTCTGCTGCCCAGCCTGATGTGCCACCCTTTGCCCAGCCTGATGTGCCACCGTCTGCTGCCCAGCCTGATGTGCCACCGTCTGCTTCCAAGCCTGATGTGCCACCGTCTGCTGCCCAGCCTGATGTGCCACCGTCTGCTGCCCAGCCTGATGTGCCACCGTCTGCTGCCCAGCCTGATGTGCCACCGTCTGCTGCCCAGCCTGATGTGCCACTGTCTGCTGCCCAGCCTGATGTGCCACCCTTTGCCCAGCCTGATGTGCCACCGTCTGCTGCCCAGCCTGATGTGCCACCCTTTGCCCAGCCTGATGTGCCACCGTCTGGTGCCCAGTCTGATGTGCCACCGTCTGCTGCCCAGCCTGATGTGCCACAGTCTGCTGCCCAGCCTGATGTGCCACCATCTGCTGCCCAGCCTGATGTGCCACCCTTTGCCAAGCCTGATGTGCCAACGTCTGCTGCTCAGCCTGATGTGCCACTGTCTGCTGCCCAGCCTGATGTGCCACCGTCTGCTGCCCAGCCTGATGTGCCACCCTTTGCCAAGCCTGATGTGTCACCGTCTGCTGCCCAGCCTGATGTGCCACCCTTTGCCAAGCCTGATGTGCCACCATCTGCTGCCCAGCCTGATGTGCCACCCTTTGCCAAGCCTGATGTGCCACTGTCTGCTGCCCAGCCTGATGTGCCACCGTCTGCTGCCCAGCCTGATGTGCCACCGTCTGCTGCCCAGCCTGATGTGCCACCGTCTTCTGCCAAGCCTGATGTGCCACCGTCTGCTGCCCAGCCTAATGTGCCACCGTCTGTGGCCCAGCCTGATGTGCCACCGTCTGCTGCCCAGCCTGATGTGCCACCATCTGCTGCCCAGCCTGATGTGCCACTGTCTGCTGCCCAACCTGATGTGCCACCCTTTGCCAAGCCTGATGTGCCACCGTCTGCTGCCCAGCCTGATGTGCCACCCTTTGCCCAGCCTGATGTGCCACCGTCTGCTGCCCAGCCTGATGTGCCACCATCTGCTGCCAAGCCTGATGTGCCACCGTCTGCTGCCCAGCCTGATGTGCCACCATCTGCTGCCCAGCCTGATGTGCCACCGTCTGCTGCCCAGCCTGATGTGCCACTGTCTGCTGCCCGGCCTGATGTGCCACCATCTGCTGCCCAGCCTGATGTGCCACCGTCTGCTGCCCATCCTGATGTGCCACCGTCTGCTGCCCAGCCTGATGTGCCACCGTCTGCTGCCCAGCCTGATGTCCCACCCTTTGCCAAGCCTGATGTGCCACCGTCTGCTGCCCAGCCTGATGTGCCACCGTCTGCTGCCCAGCCTGATGTGCCACCGTCTGCTGCCCAGCCTGATGTGCCACCCTTTGCCAAGCCTGATGTGCCACCGTCTGCTGCCCAGCCTGATGTGCCACCCTTTCCTAAGCCTGGTGTGCCACCATCTGCTGCCCAGCCTGATGTGTCACCCTTTGCCAAGCCTGATGTGCCACGGTCTGCTGCCCAGCTTGATGTGCCACCGTCTGCTGCCAAGCCTGATGTGCCACCGTCTGCTGCCCAGCCTGATGTGCCACCGTCTGCGGCCCAGCCTGATGTGCCACCGTCTGCTGCCCAGCCTGATGTACCACCGTCTGCTGCCCAGCCTGATGTGCCACCCTTTGCCAAGCCTGATGTGCCACCGTCTGCTGCCACCGTCTGCTGCCAAGCCTGATGTGCCACCGTCTGCTGCCCAGCCTGATGTGCCACCGTCTGCTGCCCAGCCTGATGAGCCACCCTTTGCCAAGCCTGATGTGCCACCGTCTGCTGCCCAGCCTGATGTGCCACCATCTGCTGCCCAGCCTGATGTGCCACCGTCTGCTGCCCCGCCTGATGTGCCACCCTTTGCCAAGCCTGATGTGCCACCGTCTGCTGCCCAGCCTGATGTGCCACCATCTCCTGCCCAGCCTGATGTGCCACCACCTGCTGCCCAGCCTGATGTGCCACCGTCTGCTGCCCAGCCTTATGTGCCACGCTTTGCCAAGCCTGATGTGCCATTGTCTGCTGCCCAGCCTGATGTGCCACCGTCTGCTGCCCAGCCTGATGTGCCACCGTCTGCTGCCCAGCCTGATGTGCCACCCTTTGTCAAGCCTGATGTGCCACCGTCTGCTGCCCAGCCTGATGTGCCACCCTTTGCCAAGCCTGATGTGCCACCGTCTGCTGCCCAGCCTGATGTGCTACCGTCTGCTGCCCAGCCTGATGTGCCACCCTTTGCCAAGCCTGATGTGCCACCGTCTGCTGCCCAGCCTGATGTGCCACCCTTTGCCAAGCCTTATGTGCCACCCTTTGCCAAGCCTGATGTGCCACCGTCTGCTGCCCAGCCTGATGTTCCACCGTCTGCTGCCCAGCCTGATGTGCCACCCTTTGCCAAGCCTGATGTGCCACCGTCTGCTGCCCAGCCTGATGTGCCACCGTCTGCTGCCCAGCCTGATGTGCCACTGTCTGCTGCCCAGCCTGATGTGCCACCCTTTGCCAAGCCTGATGTGCCACCGTCTCCTGCCCAGCCTGATGTGCCACCGTCTGCTGCCCAGCCTGATGTCCCACCCTTTGCCAAGCCTGATGTGCCACCGTCTGCTGCCCAGCCTGATGTGCCACCCTTTGCCAAGCCTGATGTGCCACCGTCTCCTGCCCAGCCTGATGTGCCACCGTCTGCTGCCCAGCCTAATGTGCCACCGTCTGCTGCCCAGCCTGATGTGCCACCCTTTGCCAAGCCTGATGTGCCACCCTTTGCCAAGCCTGATGTGCCACCGTCTGCTGCCCAGCCTGATGTGCCACCGTCTGCTGCCCAGCCTGATGTGCCACCCTTTGCCAAGCCTGATGTGCCACCGTCTGCTGCCCAGCCTGATGTGCCACCCTTTGCCAAGCCTGATGTGCCACCGTCTGCTGCCCAGCCTGATGTGCCACTGTCCGCTGCCTAGCCTGAAGTGCTCCTGTCCGCTGCCCAGCCTGAGGTGCCAGTGTCTGCTAATCAGCCTGTTGTACCAATGCCTGTGCCCGCTGTCCAGTTTGAGGTTTCCTCAATTGCTCCTTGGATCGTCATACCCCAAAATTCCGGGCAGACTCTTCACAACTTTAGTCATGATCTTGGCCTTTCTCAAATTTGGGTCTAGGTACGGTCCATACTTCCCATCATAGTCGGCCCTTTTCAATATGTCGACCATCTCCATGATCTCTTCAAAGGACATATTTGAGACCTTCAATCTCCTCCTCCTGGATCGGGATGTTTCTGGCTCTGGGCTTTCCTCCTCGTTACTGCTATTGTCATGGTTATGCAGTAATCTTTCTCTATCAGCTTACCTCATCTCATGTGTTCAGACTAAGAGGCCAGCCACTCTCACCTGGCTGTTTTTATAACCTCTCCTCTAAGCATGGCTCCACCCCAGGCCCTCTCAGGGAATCCTATATTAACCTGTGCACTGCAAGCCAGCAGTGCTGATCAACCATTGTTTATTCATTGTGTGTTTGGCTTCCTGTTTCCTGCTTGCCGTGTGCTCTTCGTTTGTCTCTGTTACCGACATTGGCGTGTTCCCGACTATACCTGTCTGCTCGTGACCCCGACCTTTTGGCGTGTCCCCGACTATCCCTGTTTGTCTGTGACCCTGAACCTTTGGCGTGTACTCTGTTGTTCCTGTCTGCTAGTCGCCCTGACCTCTGCCTTATTCCTTTACTATCCTTGTTGTTCCTGCCTGCTGCTTTCTTCTCCTGTAGTCTACCGTGAGCATGAGCTGTGAGACCTTAGGGGCCGCGACCTGGAGCCAGACTGCAGCGCAGTCCATCCTCAGCACTAGAGGCTCTGGTGAACACCTGCTGGCTTTTAGACTCCGCGCCCTGGGGAATCTATGCTCTAGCTCCCACTGGGATCTGTGTTAGTGATCCAGTAGACCTGCTTCCTGAACCTCCCTGGGTACAATCCGCAGCAGTCAGTCCTAGGGTCCACTATCTTAGCAGTACACTTCCGACTCCTACGGAGTGCATCTGTCACCTGGTCTCAGGTGACCTGACAGCTATTAAGCACCTGCTGTGTCTCCACCATGTCGTCTCCCACTGCGAAGAAAGAGAAGGGGAGGGGAATATTCTAGAAAGAACGTCAGGGGCGGGTGGAAGCAGCGATCGTTATAACGAAGGTACAATTTGAAGTTGGTGCCTCAGTGGCCTATGCTGCTTATAGATTGAGGACTATATTGGGTCAAGATTAGGAGAGTTTAGCCTGACATTAGGGTTTGTCTTGTGTTGTGTCTTGCAGAGAAAATGGATCCCTTCAATGATAGGTAATTTCTAGGAAGATTCATTGATATGTTCAGGAAGCTGCCCTGTCTGTGGCAGCTGAACCACCCTTTTTTTAATAATCAAAGAGGAAGGCAGCGCTGAATCAATTGGTGGAATTTGTGAATCCGGTGATCCCCGCAGCAGACATCCCCTATTTGAAGGCCCTAATTGACGGCATGAGGAGCATTTATATTAGGGAGCTCAAGAAGGTCCAGGCTTCCCTGAGATCAGGAGCTGCAGCAGATGACATTTATGTACCCAGGCTGTGGTACTATGACAGACTGCATTTTCTGGCAGGTCAGAATGAACCCAGGCCAGCACTCTCCAGTCTTCCTTCATGCTTCCTTCCACCTCAGCTGAGGCTTCATATGCCCAACCTGGGCCTTCCAGGCAGCAACATGTGGTGGAGCTCAGCTTGAGCAAGGTATAGCATTCTTCTAAATATTTCTAGTTGTCAAATTTGTCAAATTAATGATGTTAAATATATGTTAGTTTTAATCACTAATTTCTGATTTCACAAAGTGTTTTACATATCAATAGATAGTAGTGGCCACAGATAATTGGGAAAAGATTGAAAAATGCTGCGGTCAGAATGATAGTCTTTTCTATTTATTAACATTCAATTTGCAACAGTCATGAGTTGAAAATTGTTTGTGATTGATGAACCAAAATCTAAAATGATGTCCCTTTTTCATACACAGGCAAGCCTCTGCCAGGCTGTCGAAAGTGGCAGCCAGGAGGTGGCCGGGCCCAGTAGCCTGCCAGAATCACAGGTCCCTCACCCCTGCCTTTAACCAAAAAGTGGCAGGAAGAAGAGTAACGTGAAGGAGGCAGCAATTGGCCTATTTATGAAGGCTACTGCGGCCCTCAGAACCCCCCACAGTTTTCAAGAGGACTTTGCTCACATTACAGCATGCAAAATGCTGGAAATGGAGGAGGGCCAACGCCTCTTATGTGAAGAAATCATCTTGAAAGCCATAAATAAGTGGTTGAGGGGCCAACTCACAAGACAAACCCACATTTGTGAGTTGAACCATGGTCCTCCTCCTCCAGGTCCTCCTCATCCTCCACCTCCTGCCACACCTCCAACACCAGAGCCACAGCCTGGAAGGAAGCATCTAAGGAAGACCAGAGAGTGATGGCCTGGTGTCAGGAAATGTTCCATCCGCTGGTAATATCTGTTATTTGGCATGCAGTACTGAGGTCCACCAGCAGGTGTCTCCTGGCAGTTTGGAACTGTCAGGAGATTTTTTCCCTGTTAATGCTATGTCATCTTTGGGTTGCAGTACTGGCGTCCACCAGTGGATGGATCCTGGCAGTATGGAGCAGGTATTCCCCTCTGCAGACAGGTGTCACCTGACGTTAATTAGCAGAGCTGCAGTATAAATACCCGGCAATTGCACACTTATGTTGCCCTGGTATTGTCCTTGAGCCCTGACCTGCAGCCTGTTACCCTGATTCCTGATTCCTGATTCCTGATTCCTGATCCTGATCCTGTAGCCTGAACCTGAAGCCTGATTCCTGATTTCTGGAACCTGGAACCTGTTGATCCTGTTGATCCTGTTTCCTGTCCGTTACCTGAACCCTGAACCCTGGACTCTGGACTCTGAGCCTTGTACCTGACCCATCCCTCCTGTGATCCATCCATCCTCTATTGTCCTGTTTATCTCCCTTCCCAGCTTCTGATTCTGTGTTTATGACCCCGGCCTGGCTTGACTACGATTCTGGTACTCCCTCTTGCTACATATGCTGGTTGGTTTTATATCACTGATTGTTTGTTTGTTCACTCTGTATTGGTGGTGTGTTCACATATGCATTTTCCTTAATAAACTTACTTTCACCTATTTATGTCTGGTTCACTCTGTCGCAGTCACAGAGTTCTGGTCACATCTGGTTTATGACAGAATACCAGGGCCATCCCTGACCGGAAGTGGCTGCACAGGGGAACCATTTTGATTCAGTTGGTTGCAAACATGAATGCCGATGAGGTTATTTATTTTTCTCTGCTGGCATCTGAAAGTGGTGATTATTGCCGCCAGGCTTTGAAAGGATGGTCTAGTGACCAGTTGTTTGCCACTATACGTTTGGCTCACTCTCTGGTCTATCAGGGTTATATATTGTTTGGGGAGGTGCAGCCTTTGATCAAGATCTGTACTGAGCTGGCCCTGCCCTGTATTCCAGAGGGCCGTGATGATTTCACTCCTCCTTTTGATATGAATCAGGTTGTATCCCTAGTGTGGCTTTTTGAAGATGATCCAGCCGATTTTTGTGAGCACTATTCAGCCTGTTCCCCACAGGTGATTGTGGAGTGCATTGTGTCTGCTCAGTCTTTTGTTAGACAGGGAGATTTAAAAGCACAGTTTGTGCAACCTATACTTTCAGCATGGTCTAACATGATGCAAGCAGCTCCAGCCAAACAAACCACCTCTGCCACCAAATACCAGTCTACCCAAATGTATGTTTCCCCATCACCCATGTCAACCGCAGTTGCAACTCAGTATACCCTGCTGCCAACCAAATACTCATATCCAGTCTCTGCTCCCTGTACCTATTCTGCATTCAACCCACCTGCCTCTTAGCTGCCTACAAATCCACAGGAACTTCCTCCAGCTACTGTTACCTCTTCTCTGCCATATCCCAATCCTCCTTTCCAGTCTGCTGCACCCCTCACCTACAGAGCTTCAGTGGCTAAGCCAAAGAAAAAACTAAAGTTTTTTCCAACCAAGTCGATCCTGCCAGTAACCCAACCTGCCTTCGCACCAGCTAATCCAACCCAGTCTGACATCCCAGTGCCTCCCTTCCAGCCTGATGTCTTGGTGCCTGCCTTCCAGCCTGATGTCTCGGTGCCTGCCTTCCAGCCTGATGTCTCTGTGCCTGCCTTCCAGCCTGATGTCTCTGTGCCTGCCTTCCAGCCTGATGTCTCTGTGCCTGCCTTCCAGCCTGATGTCCCTGTGCCTGCCTTCCAGCCTGATGTCCCTGTGCCTGCCTTCCAGCCTGATGTCCCTGTGCCTGCCTTCCAGTCTGATGTCTCGGTGCCTGCCTTCCAGTCTGATGTCTCGGTGCCTGCCTTCCAGCTTGATGTCTCGGTGCCTGCCGTCCAGCTTGGTGTCTCCACTTTCCAGTCTTATGTCTCGGTGCCTGCCTTCCAGCCTGATGCACCTGCCTTCCAGCCTGACATGCCTACCTTCCAGTCAGATGTGTCCGCCTTCCAGCCTGATGTATCAGTGCCTGCCTTCCAGCCTGACGTCTCTGGGCCTGCCTTCCAGCCTGACGTCTTGGTGCTTGCCTTCCAGCCTGACGTCTCGGTGCCTGCCTTCCACCCTGAGGTCTCTGTGCCTGTCTTCCAGCCTAACGTCTCGATGTCTGCCTTCCAGCCTGAGGTGCCAGTGTTCCAGCCGGAAGTGCCAGTGCCTGCTCTCCAGCCTGATGAGCCCGCTCTCCAGCCTGATGAGCCCGCAGCCCAGCCTGATGAGCCCACTGCCGAGCCTGATGAGCCCACTGTCCAGGCTGATGAGCCCGCTGCCCAGCTTAATGAGCCCGCTGCCCAGCTTGATGAGCCCGCTGCCCAGCCTGATGAGCCCGCTGCCCAGCTTGAAGTGCCCATGCCTGCTGCCCAGCTTGAAGTGCCCATGCCTGCTGCCCAGCTTGGAGTGCCTGCTGCCCAGCCTGATGTGCCACAGTCTGCTGCCCAGCCTGATGTGCCACCGTCTGCTGCCCAGCCTAATGTGCCACCCTTTGCCAAGCCTGATGTGCCACCATCTGCTGCCCAGCCTGATGTGCCACCGTCTGCTGCCCAGTCTGATGTGCCACCGTCTGCTGCCCAGCCTGATGTGCCACCATCTGCTGCCCAGCCTGATGTGCCACCGTCTGCTGCCCAGCCTGATGTGCCACCGTCTGCTGCCCAGCCTGATGTGCCACCCTTTGCCAAGCCTGATGTGCAACTGTCTGCTGCCCAGCCTGATGTGCCACCGTCTGCTGCCCAGCCTGATGTGCCACCGTCTGCTGCCCAGCCTGATGTGCCACCCTTTGCCAAGCCTGATGTGCCACCGTCTGCTGCCCAGCCTGATGTGCCACCCTTTGCCAAGCCTGATGTGCCACCGTCTGCTGCCCAGCCTGATGTGCCACCGTCTGCTGCCCAGCCTAATGTGCCACCGTCTGCTGCCCAGCCTGATGTGCCACCGTCTGCTGCCCAGCCTGATGTGCCACCGTCTGCTGCCCAGCCTGATGTGCCACCGTCTGCTGCCCAGCCTGATGTGCCACCGTCTGCTGCCCAGCCTGATGTGCCACCCTTTGCCAAGCCTGATGTGCAACTGTCTGCTGCCCAGCCTGATGTGCCACCGTCTGCTGCCCAGCCTGATGTGCCACCCTTTGCCAAGCCTGATGTGCAACTGTCTGCTGCCCAGCCTGATGTGCCACCGTCTGCTGCCCAGCCTGATGTGCCACCGTCTGCTGCCCAGCCTGATGTGCCACCCTTTGCCAAGCCTGATGTGCCACCGTCTGCTGCCCAGCCTGATGTGCCACCCTTTGCCAAGCCTGATGTGCCACCGTCTGCTGCCCAGCCTGATGTGCCACCGTCTGCTGCCCAGCCTAATGTGCCACCGTCTGCTGCCCAGCCTGATGTGCCACCGTCTGCTTCTCAGCCTGATGTGCCACCGTCTGCTGCCCAGCCTGATGTGCCACCGTCTGCTGCCCAGCCTGATGTGCCACCGTCTGCTGCCCAGCCTGATGTGCCACCATCTGCTGCCCAGCCTGATGTGCCACCGTCTGCTGCCCAGCCTGATGTGCCACCCTTTGCCAAGCCTGATGTGCCACCATCTGCTGCCCAGCCTGATGTGCCACCCTTTGCCAAGCCTGATGTGCCACTGTCTGCTGCCCAGCCTGATGTGCCACCGTCTGCTGCCCAGCCTGATGTGCCACTGTCTGCTGCCCAGCCTGATGTGCCACCCTTTGCCCAGCCTGATGTGCCACCGTCTGCTGCCCAGCCTGATGTGCCACCATCTGCTGCCCAGCCTGATGTGCCACCGTCTGCTGCCCAGCCTGATGTGCCACTGTCTGCTGCCCAGCCTGATGTGCCACCCTTTGCCCAGCCTGATGTGCCACCGTCTGCTGTCCAGCCTGATGTGCCACCCTTTGCCCAGCCTGATGTGCCACCATCTGCTGCCCAGCCTGATGTGCCACCGTCTGCTGCCCAGCCTGATGTGCCACTGTCTGCTGCCCAGCCTGATGTGCCACCCTTTGCCAAGCCTGATGTGCCAGCATCTGCTGCCCAGCCTGATGTGCCACCATCTGCTGCCCAGCCTTTTGTGCCACCCTTGGCCAAGCCTGATGTGCCACGGTCTGCTGCCCAGCCTGATGTGCCACAGTCTGCTTCCCAGCCTGATGTGCCACCGTCTGCTGCCCAGCCTGATGTGCCACCGTCTGCTGCCCAGCCTGCTGTGCCACCATCTGCTGCCCAGCCTGATGTGCCACCGTCTGCTGCCCAGCCTGATGTGCCACCCTTTGCCAAGCCTGATGTGCCACCATCTGCTGCCCAGCCTGATGTGCCACCCTTTGCCAAGCCTGATGTGCCACCCTCTGCTGCCAAGCCTGATGTGCCACCGTCTGCTGCCCAGCCTGATGTGCCACTGTCTGCTGCCCAGCCTGATGTGCCACCCTTTGCCCAGCCTGATGTGCCACCGTCTGCTGCCCAGCCTGATGTGCCACCATCTGCTGCCCAGCCTGATGTGCCACCGTCTGCTGCCCAGCCTTTTGTGCCACCCTTGGCCAAGCCTGATGTGCCACGGTCTGCTGCCCAGCCTGATGTGCCACGGTCTGCTGCCCAGCCTGATGTGCCACCGTCTGCTGCCCAGCCTGATGTGCCACCCTTTGCCAAGCCTGATGTGCCACTGTCTGCTGCCCAGCCTGATGTGCCACTGTCTGCTGCCCAGCCTGATGTGCCACCCTTTGCCCAGCCTGATGTGCCACCCTTTGCCCAGCCTGATGTGCCAACGTCTGCTGCCCAGCCTGATGTGCCACCATCTGCTGCCCAGCCTGATGTGCCACCCTTTGCCAAGCCTGATGTGTCACCGTCTGCTGCCCAGCCTGATGTGCCACCCTTTGCCAAGCCTGATGTGCCACCATCTGCTGCCCAGCCTGATGTGCCACCGTCTGCTGCCCAGCCTGATGTGCCACCGTCTGCTGCCCAGCCTGATGTGCCACCGTCTGCTGCCCAGCCTGATGTGCCACCGTCTGCTGCCCAGCCTGATGTGCCACCGTCTGCTGCCAAGCCTGATGTGCCACCGTCTGCTGCCCAGCCTGATGTGCCACCGTCTGTGGCCCAGCCTGATGTGCCACCGTCTTCTGCCCAGCCTGATGTGCCACCATCTGCTGCCCAGCCTGATGTGCCACCGTCTGCTGCCCAGCCTGATGTGCCACCCTTTGCCAAGCCTGATGTGCCACCGTCTGCTGCCCAGCCTGATGTGCCACCCTTTGCCCAGCCTGATGTGCCACCGTCTGCTGCCCAGCCTGATGTGCCACCATCTGCTGCCAAGCCTGATGTGCCACCGTCTGCTGCCCAGCCTGATGTGCCACCGTCTGCTGCCCAGCCTGATGTGCCACCGTCTGCTGCCCAGCCTGATGTGCCACCGTCTGCTGCCCAGCCTGATATGCCACCGTCTGCTGCCCGGCCTGATGTGCCACCGTCTGCTGCCCAGCCTGATGTGCCACCGTCTGCTGCCCATCCTGATGTGCCACCGTCTGCTGCCCATCCTGATGTGCCACCGTCTGCTGCCCAGCCTGATGTCCCACCCTTTGCCAAGCCTGATGTGCCACCGTCTGCTGCCCAGCCTGATGTGCCACCGTCTGCTTCCCAGCCTGATGTGCCAGCCTTTGCCAAGCCTGATGTGCCACCGTCTGCTGCCCAGCCTGATGTGCCACCCTTTCCTAAGCCTGGTGTGCCACCATCTGCTGCCCAGCCTGATGTGCGACCCTTTGCCAAGCCTGATGTGCCACTGTCTGCTGCCCAGCCTGATGTGCCACCGTCTGCTGCCCAGCCTGATGTGCCACCGTCTGCTGCCCAGCCTGATGTGCCACCGTCTGCTGCCAAGCCTGATGTGCCACCGTCCGCTGCCCAGCCTGATGTGCCACCGTCTGCGGCCCAGCCTGATGTGCCACCGTCTGCTGCCCAGCCTGATGTGCCACCGTCTGCTGCCCAGCCTGATGTGCCACCCTTTGCCAAGCCTGATGTGCCACCGTCTGCTGCCCAGCCTGATGTGCCACCATCTGCTGCCAAGCCTGATGTGCCACCGTCTGCTGCCCAGCCTGATGTGCCACCATCTGCTGCCCAGCCTGATGAGCCACCCTTTGCCAAGCCTGATGTGCCACCGTCTGCTGCCCAGCCTGATGTGCCACCATCTGCTGCCCAGCCTGATGTGCCACCGTCTGCTGCCCAGCCTGATGTGCCACCCTTTGCCAAGCCTGATGTACCACCGTCTGCTGCCCAGCCTGATATGCCACCATCTCCTGCCCAGCCTGATGTGCCACCGCCTGCTGCCCAGCCTGATGTGCCACCGTCTGCTGCCCAGCCTGATGTGCCACCCTTTGCCAAGCCTGATGTGCCATCGTCTGCTGCCCAGCCTGATGTGCCACCATGTGCTGCCCAGCCTGATGTGCCACCGTCTGCTGCCCAGCCTGATATGCCACCCTTTGTCAAGCCTGATGTGCCACCGTCTGCTGCCCAGCCTGATGTGCCACCCTTTGCCAAGCCTGATGTGCCACCGTCTGCTGCCCAGCCTGATGTGCCACTGTCTGCTGCCCAGCCTAATGTGCCACCGTCTGCTGCCCAGCCTGATGTGCCACCCTTTGCCAAGCCTGATGTGCCACCCTTTGCCAAGCCTGATGTGCCACCGTCTGCTGCCCAGCCTGATGTGCCACCGTCTGCTGCCCAGCCTGATGTGCCACTGTCTGCTGCCCAGCCTGATGTGCCACCCTTTGTCAAGCCTGATGTGCCACCGTCTGCTGCCCAGCCTGATGTGCCACCCTTTGCCAAGCCTGATGTGCCACCGTCTGCTGCCCAGCCTGATGTGCCACTGTCCGCTGCCTAGCCTGAGGTGCTCCTGTCCGCTGCCCAGCCTGAGGTGACAGTGTCTGCTACTCAGCCTGTTGTACCAATGCCTGTGCCCGCTGTCCAGTTTGAGGTCCCAGTGCCTCCTGCTCAGCCTGACATCCCAGTGTCCATGTTCCAGTCTGACGCTCCAGTGACTACTGCCCAGTCTGATGCTCCCGTTGTTTAGCCTGTTGTGCCACCACCTGTTGTTCTGCCTGATGTGCCAGCGCCTGTGTCTGCTGCCCAGTCTGAAGGTCCAATACCTGCTGCCTGGTCTGATGTCTCGGTACCCGCTGTCCAGTCCGATGAGCCTGCTGCCCAGCTCGAGGACCCAGAGCCTGCTGCTCAGCTCGAGGACCCGGAGCCCGCTGTCGCCCTGAGGTGCCTGATGCCCAGCCTGAAGTGCCTATGGCCCGGCCTGATGTACCCCCATCTGTTGTTCTGCTTGATGCCATAGACTATGGACAATTACAACCAGTTGGAGCGTCCGGAGGCCACTCCTTTGAGGGGGGGTACTGTCAGGAAATGTTCCATCCACTGTTAATATCTGTTATTTGGCATGCAGTACTGAGGTTGGAACTGTCAGGAGAGCTTTTCCCTGTTAATGTTATGTCATCTTTGGGCCGCAGTATGGAGTCCACCAGCGGATGGATCCTGGCAGTATGGAGCAGGTATTCCCCTCTGCAGACAGGTGTCACCTGACGTTAATTAGCAGAGCTGCAGTATAAATACCCGGCAATTGCACACTTATGTTGCCCTGGTATTGTCCTTGAGCCCTGACCTGCAGCCTGTTACCCTGATTCCTGATCCTGTAGCCTGAACCTGAAGCCTGATTCCTGATTTCTGGAACCTGGAACCTGGAAACTGTTGATCCTGTTGATCCTGTTTCCTGTCCGTTACTTGAACCTTGAACCCTGGACTCTGGACTCTGAGCCTTGTACCTGACCCATCCCTCCTGTGATCCATCCATCCTCTCTTGTCCTGTTTATCTCCCTTCCAAGCTTCTGATTCCGTGTTTATGACCCCGGCCTGGCTTGACTACGATTCCGGTACTCCCTCATGCTACATATGCTGGTTGGTTTTATATCACTGATTGTTTGGTTGTTCACTCTGTATTGGTGGTGTGTTCACATATGCATTTTCCTTAATAAACTTACTTTCACCTATTTATGTCTGGTTCACTCTGTCGCAGTCACACAGTTCTGGTCACATCTGGTTTATGACACCTGGGTTCAGTGTGGTCTGACAAAAGCGGCAGGCTGTTGTATGACCACAGCCTGGGGGCAGATATGTCATCTGCTGCTGTTCCCGATCTCTTGTAGTTCTGGACCAGATTGTGCTCACTATTATAAGGACTCCTCAGGACACCAATTTGGACTGTAAAATTATTGATGTCTGCCCTGGGGTACAAAGGCTTCACAAATTTCACCAGTTTCTCCAGTGTTGCCTTCCTCTTTATTTTGTTATGATCCAGAATAAATGGATATTTTGTTTTCAGAAATACTTGGCTATGTGTTTTTCTTCAAAAAGGACAGTTTGTTTGTGAGTAGGCAGGTACATTTCTAAAATACAATGTCAAATTAACAAGGGACACCAACCAGCCTCCTTGAGATTTACATATACAAGATAATAATGGTTTTGTGGAAAGGTAACAAAAAAATAAAAAATGGAGATCACTATAAAATAATTTAAAAAAAAAACCCAGGAGATCTTGATTAAAAAAATAACAAATAAAAACAAAAAAATTATTCTAAACATTATTATGGAGATCTGGCATTAAAAATCAAAAAGATTATTCATGAGATCACGAGAAATAATAAAGAAAGAAGTTTGTGAGAACTCTGCTTGAATATGAGCAGCAAAACAACTTCATTCTTCTAGCATTCTAAAGAAGAAGAGAATGAGCTGCATTGAAAGATTTACAAATTCTCTGTGTGACGAATGTACCATTTCCATTACAAACAGTCGTTTTACCAGACCGAGCGGCTCCGTCTCGTACTTGATTATGAGCATGCGCATTTTTTTGCGCGTCAGAATTGCATACACATGAACGGAATTTCCGATAGAAACTTTTTTCATCGGAAAAATTGAGAACATGCTCTCAAACTTTTGCTGGCGGAAATTCGGCGCATACATCAGTCTTTTGCTGGCTGAAATCCCGATAGTGTGTACGGGGCTTTACAGTGAAAAATGTAGTATTACTTCACTTTGGTGGTCAGTGGAACATTGTCCTCTACTATAATGGTCCATAGAAAAGTGTCTCCTTACATTTAGTGATAAATGAAGTGCAACCTTAAATTGGTGGTCAGTGAGGAGCTCTCTTTTGTGGTCAGTGGAGATGGGCTATCTTAGATTGGTGGTCAGTGGGAGAAGAATCATGTTACATTGGTCACCGAGGACAGTCAGTTAAGAAAAGGACCTCCTTTACACTTGTGATCAGTAGAAAGAATGTTCCACAAATATTGTGCATTAGTTAGCCAGTATGCAAGCAGCTGGCAAGTTTCAAATGTAAAAAGGAGAGGCTGTTTCATAGTTGGTAAGGTTGAATAAAGACACTAGTCCATCCAGTCCATCTTTGTAATTGGTGTACATGTGTTAATGTCAATAATCATTTCCCATATCCCTGTATATTGTGTTCACTAGGATGCACATCAAGAAGTCTTTTAAAACGATCAATACTACCTATCAACACCACCGATTGTGGAGGAGAGTTTCACATTCTTACCGCCCTGACAGTGAAAAAAAACCCAGTGCAGCCTAAGGTTAAACCGCTTCTCCGATGTTTTTCTACACTTCCTGAGACTGAATAGTTTTCTTCCTATGCTGGGATCACCAGGTATTTGATCATTGAAAGATTGCTATCATATCTCTTCTCAAGTGTTTCTTCTCCAGGGAGAATAAATGTAGTGCTTGTAGTCATTCCTCATAATTGATATATTATCAATAATTGGAGGTAATTATTATCTGCTTTAGCAGGACAACATCCCTCTAATATATGAAAAACAATGTTTTCCCCTAGAGATGGGACTTTAAAGGCACAGGCGTGTAACAATGTGGTATACAATTAAGGTTTAATGGTATCAAAAGTACATATAGTAAGACATAAGTATATAAAAAAACCAATTTAAGCTAAAAGTGCTGAGCTAACACATAAATGGGTAGCGAGGTGAATCGTGTATATCAGAACATGAGGCATTAAATAAATAAGAATAAATAGAATTCACAGATTCAATGCATTTCGAAGCGACTGACTCCTTCAGGGACAGTCCGTTATGCAGTTTAATATAAATATAATCTAAGAGATAGGAAATGAATTACACATCTGTCATACATCAAATAGCAACCCAAATGGCAGTGAATGGAGCAGTTGTTGATGTGATACTCACAATGCCCACAAATCCATGAATCGCAACCAGTCAGCACATGAGAACAATAAAATGATGAGAGTGGCCACAAGGGACCACAAACAAAGCATATGGTGGAAAGAGATGAGTGCAGAAGGATATGTGGAGGGGGGGTAAACATATTTGTAAGTATATTAGTAAAAAATGTCCGTATGTAAATAAGTTTAAAAATTCAAAAATATATGATACAGCCATATTGTTCTTATATATTTACACATACCAGAGATGTAGTAAATAGATGGGAGGTTCCACTGAATATTTGATAGAAGGTTGTATGATAACCTCTAATTGGTGGTATATTTAATGGACCAAGCAATCAACAACTGAGATCTGCCTGGAAATACCTAGTGGGAAGAGGGGAAATGTGGGATAGGTATGCGTTAGATCATAATGTCTATATAGTGTGGTCTAGGAGTGACAGTGCACAAGCAGATGCCCATGCAAGGTGTATAGACACATACCTAAAAAAGTTCCAATTCCTAGTATAATTACAGAGGTTCATATAGAGCTATGAAAACAGCCCAATATAATATTATATAATATAATAGTATCACAGTGCTGAGAAGACAGCAAATCTTGTACAGTCTAGGAACGTAGGGAGTAAACAAATAGATCACTGTCACTAATATAGTAATGATAAAAGACAAATAATCAGTATGCCTGGGAATAAAGGGAGGGAAACATACATACATATACACACATATATATTATATATATATGTATATATATATATATATATATATATATATATATATATATATATATATATATATATATATATATATATATATATATTGGTTGTCACTGTCTGCATCTGGGTGTATGGAGGCACCAGGACCAAGGAAAGGGACATCAGCTCCCCTACATTTATATGGCTGTTACCGAGTAGAGGAGACCTCCCCAACAGAGGTGGAGACAAGGCTCCATGTGTGGAAGCGCAGGCTTCCTGGGTAGCCTGACCACCCTGAAGAAGGAGCCAAGGTAATCGGAAACGTGTTGGAACTGTGAATTCTAATTATATAATACCTCATGTTGTGATATACATGGTTCACCTTGCTACCTCTTTATGTGTTAGCTCAGCACTTTTAGCTTTTTTCTTTTTTTTTATACTTATGTCTTTTTGTTTATACTTATGTCTTACTATATGTACTTTTGATACTTTTGATACCATTAAACCTGAATTTTATACCACTTTATTACACGCCTGTGTCTTTAAAGTCCCATCTCTAGGGGAAAACAGTGATTTTCATATTCAATTCTTGATAATATATAATTTTGTGTAGCAAATACCCGGTTTTCTCCCCGTCCATTATTGGAGGCTATCTGCTATACTATCTATATATAATTCTTGACTTGTTCTCATATTTATTTTTGTTAAGGAGTGGGACAATCGGATGACAGGATATGTAAAAATAACTTTGGACAAACCGAGCGGTTAGAATTTTATCTCACCTCTCTGTTTTTTCGTTTGGGCAAACTTTTGGAAAAAAATCATCATTACTAGGGATGAGCTGAACACCCCCCCGGTTCGGTTCGCACCAGAACCTGCGAACGGACCGAAAGTTTGCGCAAACTTTAGAACCCCATTAAAGTCTATGGGACTCAAACGGTCGAAATCAAAAGTGCTAATTTGAAAGGCTAATATGCATGGTTTAGTCCTAAAAAGGGTTTGGGGACCCGGGTCCTGCCCCAGGGGACACGTATCAATGCAAAAAAAAGTTTTAAAAACGGCCATTTTTTCGGGAGCAGTGATTTTAATGATGCTTAAAGTAAAAAAAAAGTGAAATATTCCTTTAAAATATCGTACCTGGGGGGTGTCTATAGTATGCCTGTAAAGTGGCGTGTGTTTCCCGTGCTTAGAACAGTCCCTGCACAAAATGACATTTTTAAAGGTATAAAAGTCATTTAAAACTGCTTGCGGCTTTAATGTAATGTCGGGTCCCGGCAATATGGATGAAAATCAGTTTGACAAACGGCATGGGTACCCCCCAGTCCATTACCAGGCCCTTTGGGTCTTGTATGGATATTAAGGGGAACCCCGCACCGAAATTAAAAAAGGAAAGGTGTGGGGCTCCCAGGCCCTATATACTCTGAACAGCAGTATACAGGCGGTGCAAACAAGACAGGGACTGTAGGTTTGTTGTTAAGAAGAATCTGTTTGTAATTTGGAACTGGTACATTTTTAAAGTGTAGCTCCAGCCAAAAAAATCTATTTTTAAGCTTTTTGGAAAACATAGGGAAGGGTTATCACCCCTGTAACATTTGTTTTGCTGTATGTGCACCTCTTCAGAAGATTTCACCCCACTTTATGTCCCAATGACAAATGTTTTTTTGAAAATATGGGGTTTTTAGTGAAACAAGGATTGGTGATAAAGCATCAGTGGAGAGGAGACACGTTTTTCCCATATTAACTTTTACAGGAGAAAATTTCCCTTCCTAGGGGTAGATTTCATCTCACTTCCTGTTGTCTCCTTCTGTTTGCAAGTAGTAGTCATTTGTAAGTTGGATGTTTGAAAGTAGGGGCCTGCCCTATATACTCTGCAGAAATTGGGGTCTTAGGTGTTGGTGTTGCCACAACACTGTAAGCCCTCACAGTTACTCTTGGTGGGCGCAGGAATGGGCCCTGCTGTGAAATATTAGATCAAGAATTGTAATTACATGCCATTGTTGAACAGGGGCAGAAAAATTGGGCCTTTGGTGGTGGTGGTGGTGCTGGTGCCACAACACCGTAAGTCCTCACAGTTACTCTTGGAGGTTGCTGGAATGGGCCCTGCTGTGAAATATTATATCAAGAATTGTAATTACATGTCCCTGTTGAACAGGGGCAGAAAAATTGCGCATTAGGCACTGGTGCTGGTGCCACAAAACTGCTACCCCTCACAAATTCTCTAGTTGAGCGCAGCAACGAACACTCCTGCAAAATATTGCATCAAAAATTGTAATTACACGCCCCTGTAAACAGGGGCAGAAAAATTGGGCCTTAGCCACTGGTGACGGCGCCCAGAACCACAAATGTTCTTACAAGCTATCAGCATGATCATTGAGGAGGAAGAGGATAATCACTCAGCATAACAGGATGGTCACTCAGCATCAGCATAGGCAGTCTTGAAGGTATCTGACATTTCAAAAAAAAAATATTCGGTTACATCAGCATCAGGTGCGTGGTAGCTGGTGGTGATCCAAGACTGATTCATTTTTATGAAGGTCAGTCGATCGACCGAGTCGGTGGACAGGCATACCCTGTGATTGGTTACAAAGCCTCCAGCAGCACTGAATGTGCGTTCCGAAAGAACGCTGGATGCAGGACAGGCCAGTAGGTCAATTGCATACTGTGCAAGCTCTGGCCAGTGATCCATCCTCAAGACCCAGTAACCCAGAGTATTTTTGGTGGGAAAGGTGTCCAAGTCAGATCTTGCCCCTAGGTATTCCTGCACCATGTAAAACAGACGCTGGTGATGGTTGCTGGAACCGATCATACCTTGGGGCTGTGGACTAAAAAATTGTCTGAACGTATCGGTCAGGCGGCCACCTTCTCCATCGCTCCTTCTTTGACTGACCGAAGCTTCAGCAACACGTTGTCCAGGAACAGGAGTTTGTAACCTCCTAGTCTCTGGGAACGTGTTGCACAGACCTTTCTGCAAGGCCTCCCGAAGATGTTTCATCCTCTGCTCCCTCTGTGACGGCAAGATAAGGTCCGCAACCTTACCCTTGTAACGTGGATCAAGGAGGGTTGCCAGCCAGCATTGATCCCTCTCCTTGATACCATGAATACGAGGATCCTTCCGCAGGCTTTGCAGGATCAGGGAGGCCATGCAGCGTAGGTTTGCTGAGGCATTCGGTCTGGAGTCCTCTGGGTCACTAAGGACAACATAATCCGCAGCCACCTCCTCCCAGCCACATACAAGTCCATGAGTTTCTTGGGACTGTAAATGATCCCTTGAAGACTGCTGCTGATGCTGAGTGCCAGGCTCCACCTCCATACTGACACAATTCTCCTCCTCCTCCTCCTCCTCCTGTGTGATCGACGGGCACGCAGGAACACTGGATAAAGGGGGACTTGAGAGGTAAGGAAGTCCTCCTCTTCCTCCCTCTGTTCTGCCTCAAGTGCCCTGTCCATTATTCCACGCAACGTGTGCTCCAACAGGTGGACAGGAGGGACAGTGTCACTGATGAATCACTGTCACTGCTCACCATCCTCATGGCCTCCTCAAATGGTGACAGGACAGTGCGTGCATCCCTGATCATAGCCCACTGGCGTGGGAAAAAAAAACAAGCTCCCCTGACCCTGTCCTGGTGCCATAGTTGAATAGGTACTCATTGATGGCCCTCTGCTGCACGTGCAGCCGCTGTAGCATGGCCAATGTTGAGTTCCACCTGGTGGGCATGTCACAGATTAGGCGGTTTTTGGGCAGGTTAAATTCCTTTTGGAGGTCAGCCAGCCGAGCACTGGCATTATATGACCTGCGGAAATGCACATAGACTTTCCTGGCCTGCCTCAGGACATCCTGTAAGCCCGGGTACCTGCCCAAGAACCGCTGCACCACCAAGTTAAGAACGTGAGCCAAACAGGGCACATGGGTCAGTTGTCCCTGTCGGGGGGCAGAGAGGAGGTTGGTGCCATTGTCGCAAACCACCATACCTGGCTTAAGCTGGCGTTGCGTCAATCACCTCTGAACCTGCCCCTGTAGAGCTGACAGAATCTCTGCCCCAGTGTGGCTCCTGTCCCCCAAGCACACCAGCTCAAGCACCGCATGGCATCTTTTTGCCTGCGTGCTTGCATAGCCCCTTGAACGCCCATAGAGCACCCCTGGTTCCGAGGACAAAACAGCACAGGAAGAGGTCATGGAGGAAGAAGAAGAGGAGGGCGTGGAGGAGAGAGGTGTGGCAGAATCACCACTAGTAGAATTTTGGAGGCATGGTGGCGGAATAACCTCCAACACTACTGCACCCTGTCCCGCATCCTTCCCAGCTGCCAGAAGAGTCACCCAGTGCTTGGTGAAAGATAGGTAACATTCCTGTCCATGCCTGCTGGACCATGAGTCAGCAGTAATATACACCTTACCACTGACCGCCCTGTCCAGCGAGGCCAAGACATTGCCTTCCACATGCTGATAGAGAGCCGGAATCGCCTTCCGTGAGAAAAAGTGGCATTTGGGAACCTGCCACTAAGGAACCGCACATTCCACAAACTCACGGAAGGGGGCAGAGTCTACCAACTGAAAAGGCAGCAGTTGAAGTGCTAGCAATTTAGCCAAGCTAGCATTCAACCGCTGGGCATGTGGATGGCTGGGAGCGAACTTCTTTCAGCGGTGCAGCAGCTGGGGCAGGGAGATTTGCCCGGTACAATCTGACTGAGAGGACTGAAGGTATAGTGGGGTTGGAGATCCCAGCTGATAAGGAGCAAGGAGAGGTCCTCTTTGTTCTCTGGTGTGGGTCTTTTAGGTATGCTTGCCAACAAACTGCATGGCAGGTCAACATGTGTCTGGTCAAGCATGTGGTGCCCAAGAGGGTGATGTTTTGGCCACGCGAGATACGCTTGAGACATATGTTGCAAATGGCAGCGGTGGGATCTGATGCACTCATCTCAAAAAAGGCCCACACCAAAGAACTTTTGGAATAACGTGCAGAGACAGCAGCGCCCTGCACATGTGGAGCTCTGCAGTGTGATGCAGTCGATGTGCTGCCCTTAAGCTGGCCCCTGGCGGGCATCCTGCCTTGTTGGTGATGTGCCTCCTCCTCCTCCTCTCTCCTATCAGGCACCCACGTGGAGTCAGTGACCTCATAATCCCCTCTCTCCTCATCACTGGAGCAAAGCTGGTGGTATGCTGCAGCTGGGGGAACATGACTGCCAGATTGCTGTCCTTCTTGGGCACCCCCTCTGTCTGGGCTCACGTCACTGCCTTCCTCTAGCTGAGTACCATCATCGGAGCCTTCAAAACACTGGGCATCCTCCTGGAGCATGTACACAACACTGTGGTCAAACAGTTCGGGGGACTCCTCAGAAGGACATGATGGGGCTGGGAAGCAGTGACTGATGCCATTGAGCCGAGGGAAGAGGCTGCGTTGGCAGCTGCTTTGCCAGACAACGTACCCTGAGCCTGGGTGAGGGAGGATGAGGGCGGCTTGGTCATCCACTCTACCAAGTCTTCCGCATGTTGCGGCTCAACACGGCCAGCTGCCGAAAAAAAGGACAAGCATGTCCCTTGGCCACGTGCTGATGAGGATGCATCGTGTCCATGACCAGCACTGTTGCCTCTAGACTAGGGATGAGCCGAACACCCCCCTGTTTGGTTCGCACCAGAACATGCGAACAGGCAAAAAATTTGTTCGAACACGCGAACACCGTTAAAGTCTATGGGACACGAACATGAATAATCAAAAGTGCTAATTTTAAAGGCTTATATGCAAGTTATTGTCATAAAAAGTGTTTGGGGACCTGGGTCCTGCCCCAGGGGACATGGATCAATGCAAAAAAAAGTTTTAAAAACGGCCGTTTTTTCGGGAGCAGTGATTTTAATAATGCTTAAAGTGAAACAATAAAAGTGTAATATCCCTTTAAATCTCATACCTGGGGGGTGTCTATAGTATGCCTGTAAAGGGGCGCATGTTTCCTGTTTTTAGAACAGTCTGACAGCAAAATGACATTTCAAAGGAAAAAAAGTCATTTAAAACTACTTGCGGCTATTAATGCATTGCCGGTCCGACAATACACATAGAAGTTCATTGATAAATACGGCATGGGAATTCACCACAGGGGAACCCCGAACAAAAATGTTTTAAAAAAATGACGTGGGGGTCCCCCTAAATTCCATACCAGGCCCTTCAGGTCTGGTATGGATATTAAGGGGAACCCTGGCCAAAATTTAAAAAAAAAATGGTGTGGGGTCCCCCTCAAAATCCATACCAGACCCTTCATGGCGCTGTGATTGGCCAAGCATGCGGGTCATAGTGCATGCTTCGCCAATCATCAGCCAACAATGCACTGCGATGCTGCAGTGAATTATGGGCCGTGATGCACCACTTGAATAATTAATAAATTGAATAATTTGGCGCGAATGGCCCATATCATTCGCAATTCGACGAACGGTCGAACAGGCAATGATCGAGTGAACATGGGTTCAACTCGAACTCGAAGCTCATCCCTAGACAACAACTGTTAGGGCCTGGGCTTGAACCTGGGACCTCTGCTGTGTCTGGCAATGACCATTCTCACTGAGCTACCTGAGATGCCAACCCCACCTTGTGCCGTGACTTCTGATGAACCTTGAATTCTTTGCTCCTCCCATGAACTTTATGATTTAAGTCTTGTCTCTGCACTTTCTGTTTGCCAGATTATTGTGCTCTTTTCAGTCAGTATCTCACTCTCGTCATCCCTGCTATGGTCCATATTTGATACCACTCATTTTCGACTCTTTGCTTGTTCCCTGACTATGCTTCTGCCTGATCCCAAACTGCAACTACTCATTACAGACCTTTGGCTTGTTTTAATGTCTAGACTTCTCTTTGATTCTTACCTGCTTATCTGCTTCTGGACCCCGGCTTGCTAAACCCCTGGTGGGGCGATCCTGAGGACCTGGTACTAATGTGCAGCAAATTCATCTCCACCATCAGAAGCTCTGGTGAACACCGGTTAGTACTTAGACTCTGCACCTCAGGTGAACCTGCGTCATCTGCCAGGGTGACTGCCTGTGGTACCTATACTGCTGGTCAATGCTCGTCACCATACTGCTAAAGAAACTGGTCTTCGTTCTTGACCCCTGATCGTGACACCAACACCTATATGGTACTGTCTTAAGACCCCCTTTCCGCATTCCAACAGGATTTAAGGGAATTGGGGGAAGGTAGGGATGGGGTGCTTAAAAGATGGAGACACAATTCTTTTTGCCTGCCATATGCATCACCCCATATTTGATCTATCACCTACCCAAGGTGCACAAGTCCCTTTAAACCCCCCCAGTAAACCCATTGTGGCAGGCACTAATAGTTTTATTAGTGAATCATTGCAATATAATGATTGATTTCTCCAACCAATCGCCCAACAACTCTCCTCCTACATACAAGACTCTGGACACGTCATTGAGCTTCTCCAAAGTTGTGGGTGGTAGAGTCATTACATGTGGGTGTGCCTTGTCATCTGCTCACTTTATAACTCAAATGCACATTAGGTAGGTCTCAGGACACTCAATCATTTTTTGTGTAAAGACTTTCAGAATAATTCCACAATCATTTTTTTGTGTAAAGACTTTCAGAATAATTCCAGGCCCAATTTTTACTAGATGGCAGTAAATTATGTTTAAAACATAACTACTTTTCCTTCCTTGACAAATTTTACCTACAAACCAGAGGCATGGCGATGGGCGCTAGCTTTGCCTCCTGCTATGCCAACATCACCATGAGGTATTGGGAAGAACGTTCCATATGAAATAATAACCCCTATACAATAACATCATATTTTATGAAAATACATGGATGATGTACAACTTATATGGGATGGCAGCATGGACTTGTTTCTGGCTTTTGTTAAACATTGTAATAACAATGACCTAGGCCTTAGTTATGTTATCGATTCAGTCCATCTGGTGTTTCTGCATCTGGAATTAACACATGAAAATGGTTCCATCGTGACTAAAATGATTCCAAACCGGAAGAATAACATACCCAAAGGTCAATTTCTCAGGCTTAGAGAAATTGTTCTAGGATCCAAGATTATGCCACACAAAGTAGAGCACTGTTTGACAAATTCAAAGAGAAGAGATACACCTGAGGGCCTCTTACTAGAAGCCTATGAACCCTGTCTGGTAGAATGCCCCGGTAATAAGACAGTTGGGTCTTAGGCACTGGTGGCGGCGCCCAGAACCACAAATGTTCTTACAAGCTATCAGCATGATCATTGAGGAGGAAGAGGATAATCACTCAGCATAACAGGATAGTCACTCAGCATCAGCATAGGCAGTCTTTGAAGGGATCTGACATTTCAAAAAAAAATTATTCAGTTACATCAGCATCAGGTGCTTGGTAGCTGGCGGTGATCCAAGACTGATTCATTTTTATGAAGGTCAGTCGATCAACCGATTTGGTGGACAGACGCACCCTGTGATCGGTTACAAAGCCTCCAGCAGCACTGAATGTGTGTTCCGAAAGAACGCTGGATGCAGGACAGGCCAGTAGGTCAATTGCATACTGTGCAAGCTCTGGCCAGTGATCCATCCTCAAGACCCAGTAACCCAGAGGATTTTCGGTGGGAAAGGTGTTAAAGTCAGATCTTGCCCCTAGGTATTCCTGCACCATGTAAAACAGACGCTGGCGATGGTTGCTGGAACCGATCATACCTTGGGGCTGCGGACTAAAAAATTGTCTGAACGCATCGGTCAGACGGCCACCTTCTCCAACGCTCCTTCTTTGACTGACCGAAGCCTCAGCAACACGTTGTCCAGAAACAGGAGTTTGTAACCTCCCAGTCTCTGGGAACGCATTGCACACACCTTTCTGCAAGGCCTCCCGAAGATGTTTCATCCTCTGCTCCCTCTGCGACGGCAAGATAAGGTCCGCAACCTTACCCTTGTAACATGGATCAAGGAGGGTTGCCAGCCAGCATTGGTCCTTCTCCTTGATACCACGAATACGAGGATCCTTCCGCAGGCTTTGTAGGATCAGGGAGGCCATGCAGCGTAGGTTTGCTGAGGCATTCGGTCCGGAGTCCTCTGGGTCACTAAGGACGACATGATCCGCAGCCGCCTCCTCCCAGCCACGTACAAGTCCATGTGGTTCCCCATTGATAAGGTCAACCTGTGACGAAACACATCTGGAGGAGAGTACGTGCTGACGTCACCACGCCGTTTGACTAGGAGGACGGGGTTCTCTATTGTAACCGGCCGGCTCTGTATTTTAGCGCTGTTTTATTCTACTGATATTTAAGTGCAATACTTTTTTCATAATTAAATATCCCAAACGTTATCACGCTATGGTTGGTCTTTCTCTTATGCCCTGTTGAGTTACCGAGAACTACCGGACACCCACGATCATAGGGGATTGTGGTATACAGACGACTCATCTGGGTATAGCAGTTGGACGTTCCTTATCAAGCAAAGGCGGTGGCTGGGCTACAGCCATCTGCATGCTTTTGCTTGCCATCTGGTAAGCAAGTTTTTTTAATAGGTGGCGGCACTTAAGTTTGGATCAAGCTCACCTGGGTGTTTTTTATAGACTTTTTCAATGCACACTCACTCTAATTATCTATAAGCCATTTCTGATTTGGATATATATAGCGCAGCTTCTCCTTTCTATTCTATGTTTGTGTTATCTTGCAAATAAACTGCTGCTGTTTGGATTTTTTAATATGCATATTTTTAAATAATTTTTGCTATTTTTATCTAGCGTGTTCGACTCGAACACGAAGCTCATCCCTAATCCCGTATAAAGAAGGAAAGAGCTACACAAATCGTGGACCGTCTGGGAAAAATTAGAACCCTGAAAATTACCCATAAACAATCGCTGGCGTCCCAGGCCTTATCAGAATTGACCACCCTGTGAAATCAGCTTCGATCCTTGGCATTATTTAAAGCCAAGGAGACGATCTTTAAATGTCACTGTACATTCTATGAACACAGCAATAAATGTGGTATGACACTGGCAAGAGCTCTGAGAGTCCAGAAATCCCGCACATTATCCCTGAAATGCTGAATACCAAACAAAATAAAGTCCATACTACAGAAGGAATAGCAGCTCTTTTCTGGGAATATTATAAGGACCTATATATATATGTATATATAGGAACGCGTTAGCCTTTGCACTGTTCTTACATCGTTCGTGTATGTAGCAATAAAGATTTTTTATTTGGATTACTGGAGATGCTGGCCACCTTCTTTTTTTGACAGATAACACCATGGATGGATACCTGTTCAGCCTGAGCAGCCAGTGAGAGACTCCACCCTAAATTCAAGTGAGACTTTCCTCTGTTGAGAGCGCTGCTATTTTGTCTCTTTGATAATATCAGATTCATTACAGGTTTCAATGGTAACTTTAGGGCCATCACCAGGGTTATGAAAAACACTGGCATATTTTATGCTGTGACCCTACACTAGGCACTCGCCTTTGTATGCACGCCAAGTTGTATTTTGAAAGGCACAGACTTCAAAAGATCAAATTACACAGAGTAACCCTAAAAAACACTGAGACCAAGAGATCATCAGATATCAGATGTTAGACAACCGCGTTGGCATTTTCAGTGCAGAAAACAAGGTTATTTTACTTGCCAGTTTATTACACATGGCCAATCCTCCTTCAGTGACAGTTCCAGTAACTTTTATTCCATCAAACAGTTTATTACTTGTTCCACCCAATATGTAGTGTCTAGGGATGGTCTTTATGTTCGGGTCGAACATGAGTTCGACTCGAACATTGGCTGTTCGCTCATTCGCCGAATAGCGAACAATTCGGGGTGTTCGCGGCAAATTCGAAAGCCATGGAACACTCTTTAAAAGTCTATGGGAGAAATCAAAAGTGCTAATTTTAAAGGTTAATATGCAAGCTATTGTCATGAAAAGTGTTTGGGGACCTGGGTCCTGCCCCAAGGGATATGTATCAATACAAAAAAAAGTTTTAAAAATGGACGTTTTTTCGGGAGCTGTGATTTTAATAATGCTTGAAGTGAAACAATAAAAGTGAAATATTCCTTTAAATTTCATACCTGGGGGGTGTCTATAGTATGCCTGTAAAGTGGCGCATGTTTCCCGTGTTTAGAACAGTCCGAGAGCAAAATGACATTTCTAAAGGAAAAAAAGTCATTTAAAAGTACTTGCTGCTATTTAACAAGGAGACCCCCAGATCCCGGCCCCCCCGTGTGCATTGGTAATGGGGTACAAATGTACCCCTACCATTTCACAAAAAAGTGTCAAACATTTTTGACAATTCCTTTATTAATGTCTTCTTCTTTCCCTGCTTCTTCTTCCATCTTCTTCTGGTCTTTCTTCGGTTTTCTTCCTCCATCTTGTTCTTCCCCCGCTTCTTCCTCTGGTTCTTCCTCCCGTCCCTTGCTTCTTCCTCCGGTCTTCTCGTCTGGCACCAGCGGTAATTTAGAATTTTTGGGTTCACAACCACTTTAACATTCACACTGTCATGTGATATACACATTCTTTGATTTATACAATCATTGCCACTCTATTTGTGGAGCAGAAAATAAAAAAAAGATAGAATTTACTATTCTTACACGCATATGGTTAGTCTAAACTAATCTAACACAAACTGACAAATGGAAGCCTTTTATGGTAAGGAGACTTGTATACTAAACACCCTGACTAAAGTTCAAAAGCCAGGAAGTGTATAATTGGTAGTCTTTTGCTTCAGAAAAACAGAGTACTTCCTGTACCTTGAGTCTTATAGCATACCACTCAACTATCCCAGTTACTGTGAAACGTTCCTGGGATTTGAACAAAATTCCCATGGACCCATCCCATGTCTCTACTGAAGCACTTGTTCCAGCTCCTGGTATCAGTAATAGGCCAGACCTGTGACCAGTGCAGTGGTCATACAGGAAATTTGAGAATTTTGTTATTTCCATTTCTCCTAGCCATGTGTTGTCATTGAGGATACCAGCAAAGCATATTTATAGCACTTATTTTTCTAGGTGTGTGCGTATGCTATTCCTTACTGTAGCAATTGGAATGTCACTTTTAAATATAAAATAAATGCAAATGAACCTTTGTACGTACTATTTTATCATTGTTAACATTTTTCTGTAATGTTTAAGTGAAATTATAACCAATATTTTTAGAGGGTTTATTAGTTAATGCAGCAAAATGACACCTGTGGTACTTGAAGCCCCTGACAGCCATGCAGCAGGTTTATTCTCCTCACTATCTCCTGGACAAGTAAGGGTGAGCAAAAAGGAAGCTGCAGCATTGTTGCATCTCCCTGTATCTCAGCTGCACATTAGGTAGAGGCATGCCTGAGAACAATGTAAGTGCTCACAGGCTTCCTACATTATAAAATGAAAGAAGAAATGTAGCTCCTACTTGCCTCTATAGGCTAAATAACATACCTCTAAAATGGTTATAACTTGCAGCTGTTTCTCTGCAATATTCCCAATACAACTGCCAAACAAATAGTCGACTGTTTTACCACTAGATGGCATTCAGACATTACTGTAACATCTTTCCTGTTACATATATTGTACATTAATACAGCAGTTTGTCTACATCCTTTACAATAAATAAAAATGACTCTGAATTTGAGCGTAACATAAGCTTTTTTTTATCAACTTTCAGTTCTACAATTGCCCTTTGCTATATAAAATTGGTTTCTCTCATTGCATTAGTTATTTGATAACCATGTTATTACATTTTTCTCTGCCCGATGTGATTTCACATACTATCCCAAAATTCAAACAAGGCAGATTGAAGTGAACATTCTCTATAGAAGGTGCAAAAAAAAATCTGCTTGGGTTCTGGTGTCAAAATTTTAATCAGGTAGGACCTGATTTTCAGTGTTCTGCAAAGGAATTTACATTACTCAGAATAGCTTAAAATATGACTGTGTTCTATATGATATTAATATCACCATTTCTAACAAAGATAAAGGGTTCATAACAGACTAATATTTATAATATATAGCTGTCATCTGTCCCTAATTGTCAGAGGCAGACTGAGCATTTTGAAGATTTGTTACAAAGGATGACCAAATCCAAATTAAAAAAACAAAAAAAAAACCAATACTAGCTGAAATGTTGTATTTGTGTTAGATATCATATACTTTGCTTTGTGTAAGATGTACAAGCACATCTCCATAATGAATCACACAATCGTTTCATGCCCATTCAGATCTATCCTATTGGATGCATTGCTAATGCAGCCCATTTCCTCTCAACATTTATTTTTTCCAGTGTAGAGCATAATAAAACATGGATGTGCATTACCATGTATTGCCTTAATGCCTGCTGCAGTACTCTAGCAAAATGCACAGACCTAAATTGGTCCTTAAACAATACACAGTTAAACATTTGACTAGAAAAAAAAAAAAAACACTGGCTGTTTCAGTCTGAACTAGGGGTCACATGGTTACATACTGTAGTTTGGTTGAAAAAAACACAAGTCCATCCACCATCCAGTTCAACCTTTGAGTAGATTTTTTATTCTCTAATAGTTTCCATAGTTGTGTATACCGTATTCTGCTTCCTGCGGAAGACATCTACAGGTTTTATGAAGTTGTTGACACTCTTAGTACCACTCCTTGATGGTGGGAGTTCTACATTTTTACTGCTCTAACTGTAAAGAACCCTTTGCGCAATCCAAGGATAAACCTCCTTTCTTCTTACCTCAAACTGGGTCGACGTGTCCTTTTCAGGAACCTTGGAGTAAACAGTTTTTTACTAAAATAACCTTTGACATGTTTGTAAACATATCCCTTCTTAACCACTTGCCACCAAATGAGGTACCTGGTACGTCATTTGACTTCAAGTGGTTGTACTGGGATGATAAATACAAGTAAATGATGTGGCGCTTACTCAATATAAAAACAAATAAACTTCCAAAGTGCTAATGCGATATAGTGCAATACGAAATATGTGTAAATAGCATTCAATATCTGTTAACAGACAAAAATTCGAAAAATATCAAAGAATCACAAAAACATTCATAAAAGTGCTTTTGCAAAAAAACACTGTGCAAAAAACAATCAATAGCTGATAATCAAAAGAAATTTGCAAATATAACGAAAAAAATCACAAAACGTTCATAAAAGTGCCTGTGCAAAAAAACTCCATAGTACACCATCCATATAGCAAATAAATTTTGGTTCTTTAAAGTTATAAACTTTCACCATCCATGACAATAGTGTGCCCCAGCCTCTCACCTCAAGTAAAGAGCCCTACAGATCTAGTTGCGCTTTTGGTATAGATCTTTATATCAACAGTAGCAGGCTCTTTTTCCTTGAAGGGTCCAGCCGGATCAGACAAATCTCAATGTTGGAAAGAAAATTCCACTGAATGTGTTGTTCTCCTCAATCTCCTCCACTCTCCTCCGTTGCAAGCTCACATGCAATATAAATAAATCTCCATGTACAGCAATCCAGTAAAAATATTTATTAAAAAAGCAGTACACTCACATCTAAAATCGAAGTGTTAAACTTCACATAAATCGAGGACTTTCGGTCTCGGCCGCAACCGGAAGTGAAGTCACCCATCTCCTCCCGATGCATTGCGTCACAACTCATGTGACTTTATCAAGGGTTTGGAGTCGGGTGAACATAGCCGGACTTAAATACAGTTCTTTGCTGTCATGGCAAGGAGAGCAACCATTATGCACTTCTCAAAAGCTGGTATAAACATAGTACTACCATGAACTCAGTGGGGGTCATTTACTATAGCGCCAAAAAATTATCCTACAGTACCAAAAAATAACTCTCAAAAAAGGCCAGAAAGACTTCAACTCTCAGAAAGTCAGCGCTAATGCAAATGGAAAGCAGCGCTATTTCCGGCAATAATGCCTGTCAGATCACATATGCTGGAATAGTGGAAGTCAATGGGGCTCGAACCTGCAAAATCCAAAGTTCTCACTGAAGGCTTATACAACCCCTGGCAAAAATTATGGAATCACCAGTCCCTGAGAATGTTCCTTCAGTTGTTTATTGTTGTAGAAAAAAAGAAGATCACAGACATGGCCAAAAACTAAAGGCATTTCAAATGGCAACTTTCTGGCTTTAAGAAACACTAAAAGAAATCAAGAAAAATAATTGTGGTGGCCAGTAACAGTTAGATTTATAGAACAAGCACAGGGAATAAATTATGGAATCACTCAATTCTGAGGAAAAAATTATGGAATCACCCTGTAAATTTTCATTACAAACACTAATACCTGCATCAGATTAAATCTGCTTGTTAGTATGTAGGTAAAGAGGGTAAATCATCACGCAGTGTTGCACAAGATGTTGGTTGTTCACAGTCGGCTGTGTCTAAAACATGAACCAAATACAAACAACATGGGAAGGTGGTTAAAGGCAAGCATACTGGTAGATCAAGGAAAACATCAAAGCGTCAAGACAGAAAACTTAAAGCAATATGCCTTGAAAACAGAAAATGTACAACAAAACAAATGAGGAACAAATGGGAGGAAACTGGAGTCAACATCTGTGACCAAAATGTAAGAAACCGCCTAAAGGAAATGGGATTTACATACAGAAAAGCTAAAAGAAAGCCATCTCTAACACCTAAACACAAAAAAACAAGGTTACAATGGGCTAAGGAAAGGCAATCGTGGACTGTGGATGATTGGATGAAAGTCATATTCAGTGATGAATCTCGAATCTACATTGGGCAAGGTGATGATGCTGAAACTTTTGTTTGGTGCCGTTCCATGAGATTTATGCAGACGACTGTCTGAAGAAAACATGCAAATTTCCACAGTCAATTATGATATGGGGCTGCATGTCAGGTAAAGGCACTGGGGAGATGGCTGTCATTAAATCTTCAATAAATGCACAGGTTTACATTGAAATTTTGGACAATTTTCTTATCCCATCTATTGAAAGGATGTTTGGGGATAGTGAAATCATTTATCAAGATGATAATGCAGCAAAAACTGTGAAAAAATTCCTTGAAGAAAGACACATAAGGTCAATGTCATGGCCTGCAAACAGTCCGGATCTCAATCCAATTGAAAATCTGTGGTGGAAGTTAAAGAAAATGGTCCATGACAAGGCTCCAACCTGCAAAGATGATTTGGCAACAGCAATCAGAGAAGAGAAGTCAATGCCTCAGAGACTGCAAGCAGTTATAAAAGCCAGAGGTGGTGCAACAAAGTATTAGTGATGTGTTGGAGTGTTATTTTGTTTGTTTGTTTTTCATGATTCCATAATTTTTTCCTCAGAATTGAGTGATTCCATAATTTATTCCCTGTGCTTGTTCAATAAATCTAACTGTTACTGGCCACCACAATTATTTTTCTTGATTTCTTTTAGTGTTTATTAAAGCCAGAAAGTTGCCATTTGAAATGCCTTTAGTTTTTGGCCATGCTGTGATCTTCTTTTTTTCTACAACAATAAACAATTGAAGGAACATCCTCAGGGACTGGTGATTCCATAATTTTTGCCAGGGGTTGTATGCAAGTTCTTTGTCATAAAAAGTGTTTGGAGACCCAGGTCCTGCTCCAGGGGACATGGATCAATGCAAAAAAAAGTTTTAAAAACGTCAGTTTTTTCGGGAGCAGTGATTTTAATAATGCTTAAAGTGAAACAATAAAAGTGTAATATCCCTTTAAATTTCGTACCTGGGGGGGTGTCTATAGTATGCCTGTAAAGGGGCACATGTTTCCCGTGTTTAGAACAGTCTGACAGCAAAATGACATTTCAAAGGAAAAAAAGTCATTTAAAATTACTCGCGGCTATAAATGAATTGCCGGTCCGACAATACACATAAAAGTTCATTAATAAAAACGCCATGGGAATTCCCCACGGGGGAACCCCGAACCAAAATTGAAAAAAAAAATTGGCGTGGGGGTCCCCCTAAATTTCATACCAGGCCCTTCAGGTCTGGTATTAAGGGGAACCCCGGCCAAAATTTAAAAAAAAACGGCGTGGGGTCCCCCTCAAAATCTATACCAGACCCTTCAGGTCTGGTATGGATTTTACGGGGAACCCCGTGCCAAAATTTTAAAAAAATGGCATGGGGCCCCCAAAAAACCATACCAGACCCTTATCTGAGCATGCAACCTGGCAGGCCGCAGGAAAAGAGGGGGGATGAGAGAGCGCCCCCCTCCTGAACCTGGGTAGCCCCCAAAGCACCTTATCCCCATGTTGATGGGGACAAGGGCCTCATCCCCACAACCATTGCCCGGTGGTTGTGGGGGTCTGCGGGCGGGGGGCTTATCGGAATCTGGAAGCCCCCTTTAACAAGGGGACCCCCAGATCCCGGCCCCCCTGTGTGAAATGGTAAGGGGGTAAAAAAGTACCGCACAGGGACTTCCCTGTGGCATTCCCCATGATGTCAGAGGGGGCGGGGTCACCGGGTGGCCCCGCCCTCTGTTATTTAAGAACCGTCAGAAGATGAGAAGCGTCACACAGCAGGAGCCTCCCATCATGGATGCGGAGCGGCCCGAGGAGAAGGGAAGAAGACGCCAAGGAGGAAGATGCCAGATGAGAACACCGGAGGAAGAACCAGAAGAACCAGCAGAACCAGAAGAAGAAGAAGATAGAGGAAGAACCCGAAGGAAGATAGAAGATAGAAGAAAGAAGATAGAAGATAGAAGAAAGAAGAAGCATTTAAATAAAGGAATTGTCAAAAACGGTCTCTTGTCATTTTTGACACTTTTTTTGTGAAATGGTAGGGGTACTTTTGTACTCCCTTACCATTTCACACTGGGGGGCAGGGATCTGGGGGTCCCCTTTTTAAAGGCTTCTAGATTCCGATAATCCCCCCACCCACAGACCCTCACAACCACAGGGCAAGGGTTGTGGGGATGAGGCCCTTGTCCCCATCAACATGGGGACAAGGTGATTTGGGGGTCTACCCCAAAGCATCCTCCCAATGTTGAGGGCATGTGGCCTGGTACAGTTCAGGAGGGGGGGCGCTCTCTCATCCCCCCTCTTTTCCTGCGGCCTGCCAGGTTGCGTGCTCGGATAAGGGTCTGGTATGGATTTTTGGGGGGACCCCACGCCATTTTTTTAAAATTTTGGCACGGGGTTCCCCTTAAAATCCATACCAGACCTGAAGGGCCTGGTATGGAATTTGGGGGGACCCCCATGCATTTTTTTTTAAATTTTGGTTTGGGGTTCCCCTTAATATTCATACCAAACCCGAAGGGCCTGGTAATGGACTGTGGGGGAATCCCGGGCCGTTTTTATTAATAAACCTTTATGTGTATTGTTGGGACCGACAATTCATTAATAGCCAGTGTCTTGCCAAGAAAGCTCCCCCGCCGGATAAGGACCCCCCTATACTGTGCATGCACTGCACTTGCACAGTACAAATGACTACAGAGCCGCCTAAAGTCTCCAAAGTTGAACAGCTGATCGTCAGCTCTACACGGCACCTGCGCACTACATTCTGCCTTGAGACCAGGTTCAAGCCCCACCATCTAAGTGGACATAGAGTTATGCCCCGTACACACGGTCGGATTTTCCGATGGAAAATGTCCGATCGGAGCGTGTTGTCGGAAATTCCGACCGTGTGTGGGCTCCATCGGACATTTTCCATCGGATTTTCCGACACACAAAGTTGGACAGCAGGAGATAAAATTTTCCGACAACAAAATCCGATCGCGTCAATTCCGACCGTGTGTGGCCTGTTCCGACGCACAAAGTGCCACGCATGCTCAGAAGAAATTCCGACACGGGACAGCTCGTTCTGGTAAACTTAGCGTTCGCAATGGATACAGCACTTTCATCACGCTGCAATGTTAAAAATGGTTTAATACAGCGCACTCTCTTCTTCTTTATAATGTGACAAGAATTAAGTCGTTTTGCTGCTCATTTTCACACACACTTCTCACAAAGTTTTATTTGTGTTTTTTTAGTGGGATTCCCTCAATATATTGTTATTAGTTGTCACATCTGACAGTTTTATATTTTTTATGTTTTTATTTTTTTCTTTTTAAGCCTTTTTTTTTCTTTAATGTTTGGATTTTTTCCAAGGCTGATCTTTGTTCAATGTTATTTTTATTTTTACTCCAGAATATTTTTGTGTGTGTTTTGTGTGGCAAGTTACCACAACACCATTGATATCTTTTATTATTTAATCTCCATGAGATTTTTTGTTGTTGGTGTCCCTTGTTCATTTCACATTGTATATTTGAAATGTACCTGAATCCTCACAAACAAACTGTCATTTTTGAAGTAAAACACATAGGAGAGTATAATTCAAAACAAAAATCCTTTATTAAGGGCTCAGAACCAAACAAAGAGGAAGGCAACACTGGATCAACAGGAGAAATTAGCGAAGCCTGGGACCCACACGGCAGACATCAATTCTTAAACCTCAAAATTGGTGGCCTGAGGAGTCCATATGTAAGGGAGTGCAGTCTGGTCCGGGATTCACAGAGACTCGGATAGCAGCAGATGACATCTGTGTCCCCAGGCTGTGGTACCACAAGAGGCTGCATCTTTTGGCCGACCAGACTGGATCCAGGGCAATCACTCTCTGGTCTTCCTTTCACACTTCCTTCCGGGCTGTGGCTGTGCTGTTGGAGATGTGGCAGGAGGAGGAGGAGGACCTGGAGGAGGAGGAGGACTGGGAGGACCTGGAGAAGGACTGGGAGGCCCTGGAGGAGAGGGAGGAGGAGGAGGAGGACCTGCAGGAGGAGGAGGAGGACCATCCCAAAGCTGTGTGTGAGGTGTAAGTTGGCCCCTCACACCTTTCTCCAGAGCCTTTGATATGAGGGCCTGACACATGGCTTGTTGGCCCTCCTCCATCCTCTGCATTTTATAGGCAATGAATGCAGCAATATTCTCCTCCCTGGTCTGTGGTGCTCCCAGGACCTCTGTAGCCCTCCAAAAAAATCTGATAGCCGCCTCCTCTAGGCTACTCCTCCTGCTGCCACTTTCTGTTTTCAGGGGGGGTGGAGGGACCTGCAGATCAGCCACCTCCTGGCTGAGACTTCCCTGTGTATGAAAAAGGGACATAGTTTTAGTTTTTGCATCATCAATCACAAACATAAATTAGTACTCCAAACTAACATCTAGTTAACATCATTGATTGGACAAGCAGAAATATTTAGAGGAATGCTATACCTGGCTCAATCTGGGCTCCTCCACATATGGCCTGGAAGGCCCAGGTTGGGCGTCAGAAGCCTCAGCCGGGGGGGAAGAAAGCGTGGAAGGAAGACTGGAGAGGGATGGCCCGGGTTCAGTCTGGCCTGCCAGAAAATGCAGCCTGTCATAGTACAACATCCTGGGGACATAGATGTCATCTGCTGCTCCGGATCTCTGTGAATCCAGGACTTTCTTGCGCTCCCTTAGATATGTGCTCCTCAGGCAACCAATTAATATCTTTAAATAGGTGATGTCTGCCGTGGGGATCACCTGCTTCACAATTTCACACAATTGCTCCAGTGCTGCCTTCCTCTTTGCTTGGTTCTTGAAATGGGGGTGGGTAATCTCCCACAGACAGGGCAGCTCCCTTAGCATATCAATGAATAGTGACATGAAGTCAGTATCTCTCATTAAGATATCCATGTTCACTGCAAGACACAACACAAGACAAAGCCTAATGTCAGACAAAACTCTCCTAATCTTGTTACAATATAGGCCTCAATCTAGAAGCAGTATAGGCCCAAGTTTGTCTCTTACCTTCGTTCTTAGGATCGGCGCGTCCAATGCTCCTTCCTCCGCTCACAGATCGTACGTAATACGCACGCGTGTTACGCTTTATACACACTGCGCATGTGTGTAACTCCGCCCACCCTTGACGTTCTTTCTATTCTATTCCCCGCCCCTTTTCGTTCGGCGCAGTGGGGGAAGAGCATGATGGCGGAGTTACACCAGGTGCGTGATAATTCGAACAACGAGGAGGAGGAGGAAAGCCCGGATCCAGGCACGTCCCGATCCAGAAGGAGACGTTTTAAGGCCACAAATATGTCGTTTGGGGAGATGTTGGAGATGGTCGACATCATGAAGAAGTCCGACTATGACGGAAAATATGGGCCTTACCCCAACCCCAACATCCGAAAGGCAAAAATCATTGGTAAAGTGGTCCGGAGTCTGGAGAGGAATTTCGGGGTACGAAGGTCTAAAGATCAGCTCAGGAAGCGGTGGTCGGACCTGAAGTTGAGAGAGCCGGAGCAGTACCGAAAGATCCGGAGAGTGCTGCAAAAAAGTAAGTAGTTGTGCTGTGTTCATATTCTTTCTGTCTTTATTCCGTTCGTTCTGCTCCATATGCTTTTAGTAATTGTAACGTTTAAAAGGTCAACTTTAATGTTCATGGGCCCATTATTCGTTCGTATCAAACATTTTTTCTTTCGGCCTCTAGAACACCATTGTTTAGGCCATATGCATTTTCACACATTTTTTTTGGGCCTACTTGGATGCCAAATATTTGTTTGTGTAGATGGATTTGTTACTAGAATGAAATGCAAACTAGATTGTGTGTAAGGAGAGGACACTGAGCAGCTGTTTTCACATCTGGACACTGGAGCACTAGTGTGGGACACAAGAACACCATTTTTATTAGGGGGGGCACACAGGTGCTCCAGTGTATACTATAGGGGGGGTCTCCATCTGTGAAGCTTGTACCAAACAGGTAAAGTATTGCAGCTTGACAAAGGGCAATAAAAAAAATACATCTTTGAACTCGGCTAACATAGAAAATTGTACCCCACTTCCAAGCAATGTTTCCTATTTCTAGAGTTCTGCCATCAAATATCTGTGTGCTAAGTATACCATTTTTGTTTTACATAGGGGAGAAAAGACTCGGACACCCCTCATCCCAGGAGACCAGAGCCCCCCCCCCTCTGGAAGAAGGGGAAATACCCCAAACACAAGAAGAAGAGCAGGAGGAAGAAGAAGACGTGGTGGAGATTGGCACCACAACAGGTGAGTGTCTGCGACCACAGGCTCAGGTAAAAGAGATGGATGGTGGCAGATTTTTGAGACCTGTTTTTTTTGTTCTTTATCTCTTTTTAGGTGATCGGGATCCAGAACGCTTTACATCAGAAAGTGCCCAGATACTGATAGGGGAGATCATGGGATGTAATCTCCAATTGCAAAACATCCAGCAACAAAACACTGATGTTATTAAAAAAAATAATAACATCATTGATGTTTTGGGGCGAATTTAAACCCCACAAAATCACCTGTTTTATGTTAATTAAATTTTTACAATGTTTCGAAAAGCCAAATTTGGAGGATGCACACAGTGTGCCAACATGTGCTATCTGCCATCACGGGAGATCAATGGACGCGTTTTGGGGGGGCAACCCCTTCCTCAATTATAAAGTCGCATTGAGGAAGGGCTTGCTCCCCCAAAACACATCCCTTGATCCCCCCTGATGGCAGATAGCACATGTTGCCATTCGTAAATTGGTGTGCATCTTCCAAATTTGGCTTTTCCAGGGGTGATTTGCCCCCATCTGAACGCTAGATCAAACCCAGTTCCTAAATACTGATGTCTGATATAGCCTTCAGGTTTTACCTAATGTGAACTTTGTAAGTTCTAGTTTTTTGGCTTTCTTGTTGGTTTTACACAGGCCTGTTTTATCTGAAATGGATATTTTGATTTTTCATAATGCTACTGCAAACATTTTATACAACAAACATGTTGGTTTGTTTTAAAAACCTTTGGTAAATGCACATGTGATTGTGCAGGTATAAAAAAGTGCCTTACTCAAGAATGTGTGGATTATTGTCTCAACACTACAACACTTTTGGGGTGATGTAATTGCTGTTTTATGCACAAATGGGGGTTATTTCCTAAGGGCAAATACACTTTGCACTACAAGTGCAGGTTCAGTGCAGTTGCAAGTGCACTTGTAGTGAAATGTGTTTTTGCATTTAGGAAGTACCAGCCAACACTATTCTTTATAAGGTTACCCAATCAGGACATTTTCTGCACTCAACACATTTCTGTCAGGGTCAGCTCAAACAAACACAAGCAGTAAATGTCCACCAAGAATTGCTTTTGGTTGTTTTTTATTTGAAAAAGGTGTCACAGATTGTCTGGCATATTGATAGCCCCCCTACCCGCAAAGAACTCCAGGTATCGTAACCGGACATCACGGGCACTCAGGGAGGGCAAGCCAGGACGGCCACTTTCAAGTGCCGTCATTGTTGATGTATTTGGTATTCCGGCCTCAGGCCCAACTGAGCCAGCATAGTTGGCTGAATGTTTTCTTAAAAAATTATGGAGAACACAGCACGCCAGTATAATATGGTTCAGTTTATACTCCGCCATATGGATGGGTGTCAGAAATAGTCGGAACCGGCTGGCCAGGATTCCAAATGTGTTCTCCACCACTCTTCGGGCTCTGGCCAGCCGGTAATTAAAAACCCTCTGTTCTGGGGTGAGGGTCCTCATCGGGAATGGCCGCATCAGGTGGTCCCCCAGCGCAAATGCTTCATCAGCAACGAACACAAATGGGAGACCTTCAACATTGTCCTCTGGAGGTGGCAAGTCCAAGCTGCCATTCTGGAGACGCCTGTAGAACTCCGTCTGGGCGATCACTCCACCATCGGACATCCGGCCATTCTTCCCCACGTCCACATACAAGAAGTCGTAATTAGCCGACACCACCGCCAACATCACTATACTATTAAACCCCTTGTAATTATAATAGTACGACCCCGAGTTGGGTGGTGGGACGATGTGGACGTGTTTCCCATCAATTGCCCCTCCGCAGTTAGGAAAGTCCCACCGCTGGGCAAAGTGGGAGGCCACAGTCTGCCATTCCTGTGGCGTTGAAGGAAACTGTTGAGGAAAAAACAATAAACATTACTATTTTTTCACAGAAACCTGGCAAGCAGATTAGACACAAACATTATGGGTCAACCTCCAGATAGCATTTATTAAGGGGAATTTAACAACAACAAAGTATAAGGTACACCTATCATATCCCCCCCCCTCTCATGGGCCATTTCTAACATTATAGGGGGGAGGAACTCTTGGACAGGTAACCCTTTTCACTTCATTGAGAGATGAATGCCTAAATACAGGGTATTACTTGGAACAGCCCCTCCTTAGTTACACTATTGGCAGCCCACTGGACAGGTAAGAAGTGTCATAATACAAAGATATAAATACACACTGTACACATTTGAGCACATTTGGACATTCTGCTATTACCTATCAAGATAATAATAGGATACAAGAACTTTAAACAGTACCATTGTAAAGTATACAGGCAGGCCCTTGCACTACATGCTTTGGGGAATTCATCCATAAATCTGAGCACTAAAGGGGTGGGTATAGTGTGTATGGGTTTGGCAAAGTCAGCAGATAGATGATTGAGGATAGAGAATTGGAATCAGCTGACTTAGCAGTTGGGGGAGGGAGGGTTACAAAAAATTTGGGGACACCACAAAAAAAAGCCTCTGGCCCTCTGCCTGAATTTAAATCCAAAATAACATTTCCAAACATTTTAGGGGGTGTTTGGGGTAAAGCACTACTATGGAGCTGATAAAATACATTGTTAAGTGACTACATGAGGTGAATATAGGGCAGGAGACACCATGCTGGGGAGGTTATTGAAGGGCAAATATGTATGAAGGACATAAAATAATAATTACATAAAAATCCAGCATGCATGAGGACAAAGGGGACATTCACAGCATATTCCAATCATGGTAATTAGGGAATGAGGAAAGAAATACAATATATTATCAAACATTCAATACAATAAAATGTGATATAAAAGGATAAAAATCTTACCTTCATATGCTCCTTCTGTAGGACCTGGATGATGGCAGAACAGGTCTCTGTAATAATCCCCAGAGCCTGGGGGGAGATGCCTGTCGAGAACTTGAGGTCCTGCAGGCTTCTCCCTGTGGCCAAATACCGCAAGGTAGCGACCAACCTCTGCTCCGGAGTGATGGCTTGCCTCATGCAGGTATCCTGCCTGCTGATATAGGGGGTCAGCGAAGCCAACAGACGGTGAAACACGGGGTCCGTCATCCTGAGAAAATTCCTGAAATCATCAGGATTATTCTCACGGATCTCACGGAGCAAAGGCATATGAGAGAACTGGTCACGCTGAAGCAACCAATTCTTGGTCCATGAACTCCTCCCCACCCTGTTCACTTGTGTCAAGGTCAGGACCCCAACACCAAGCCCCCGCACAGCACGAACTCTACGAGGAGTACGCATAAGAAACATGGCTAGAAAACGGTTGGCTGCTCAGAACGAAGTAACAGAACGCACTGAAGAACAGCAAGGCCTGTGAAGAGCGACCTGAAAACCAGTAACGAACGAACAAGAATACAGTGACTAAAGTCACGCGGAACTTGCTTGCACGCACTGAAGAGCAGATACAAACCCACAAGCACAAACTGAACGGCAGAAAACGATCTGAAAGCCACGAGTCTGAAAAAGCGCGAATCGTCTCTCACCAAACTTTTACTAACACGAGATTAGCAAAAGGAGCCCAAAGGGTGCTGCGCTTGGTTCTGAACCGGCCTTTTCTAGTCTCGTCGTACGTGCTTGACGTCACCGCGTTCTTGGCGATCGGAAATTCCGACAACTTTGTGCGACCGTGTGTAGGCAAAACAAGTTTGAGCCAACATCCGTAGGAAAAAATCAGAGGATTTTGTTGTCGGAATGTCCGATCAATGTCCGACCGTGTGTACGGGGCAATAGACTAAAAATATGCCTAACGAAGCGAGGCTGTGCCCAAAGAGTGGCAAGGGGCCCTGTACAGCTGACTCACAGGTGTTCAGCTTCGGCTATTTTTGGCGGCTCGTACTGCGCAAGCGCTGCGCCTGCACTGTACAGGGGAGTCCTTATCCGCCGGGGGGGACTTTCTCGGCAAAACACCGGCACTAGCGCTAACACTTTTAAATGACTTTTTTCTTCCTTTAGAAATGTAATTTTGCTGTCAGACTGTTCTAAACATGGGAAAAATGTGCCACTTTACAGGCATACTATAGACACCCCCAGGTATGAAATTTAAAGGTATATTACACTTTTATTGTTTCACTTTAAGCATTATTAAAATCACTGCTCCCAAAAAACAGCCATTTTTAAAACTTTTTTGCCATTGATACATGTCCCCTGGGGCAGGACCCAGGTCCCCAAACACTTTCTATGACAATAACTTGCATATTAACAAATATTAACACATTTTTTGTCTGTTCGCATGTTCTGCTGTGAACCGAACAGGGGGGATGTTCGGCCCATCCCTAGTTATCATTGAGAATCATGGGTTACAACTTGTCAAGCAAATTGGAGGTCCAAAGTCGCCCAACTGTAAAACAAGTCATATATATTTTAATAGAAAGGAGCTCTCATTTATACTTGCATTTACATCAGCAGAACAAATGCAGGCAGTTATTTCTGGGTCAGAATGTGAAACCACACTCTTTTGATCGCTGCTGCAAATATTTGATCGCAACCACATTAGGATTTTATTCTTTTTGTTTATTTGCAGATATGCAAATTTGTATTTCTACTTATGATATTTAAAGGCGTTCGATAAGAAATGGTGTCCCTGGGTAAGCAGCAGGTGAATGACAAAAACAAAAGGCCCAGTTTGAGCCCTGGTTCACACTGACAGAGAAAGGAAATCGTTCAGCTGAAATCACACACTTTCATTCCCGCATGTCAGTCCTGACTGCAAGGGGAATTTCAGAGACATCTGTGCAGGTTTCTGCACTGATATCAATACAAATTGAACCCCAAAGTCGCACCAATTAAAACAGTGCAATTGTCACCGCTTTTACTTGTCAAATCGCACCAGTGTGAACTAAAGCTGACACATACAACACTGCCTATCCACCAGCTGAATTCATTACTTAAAATTCTCCACAGCTGTTTTATATAAAGATTCCACCTTTATCATTAACTTGCAGGTGTGCAGAAGCCTAGGTTTACATTGGAGCGATTTGTCCTGTGATTTGAGAGATCAAATCGCATGACTATTGGCAGCAATGGCACTGTTCCAATCAAAGCGACATTTCTTTTGTGGTGCCGCACCAATTTGCTAAAGTAGTTCCTGCACTACTTTTGCCGATTTCAGGTGCAACTTCAATAGACATTTGTGTATGAAGCCACACGGATGTCTATCAAGTCGCACCTGAAATCACGTTGACCTTGCTACTTTGAAATCGTGCTACTTCAAGTGAAGTAGCGCGGTTTCAAAGTAGCATCAATGTGAACCAGGGCAAAGAGATTATTTTTTTGGTGCACAAATACATAGTGAAAGAAAAAAAAAGAGATATTGCACTTTCCCAAGACCACCACCCACAAAAACTAAAGAGAAAGAAAAGTAGAAGAAAAAAAAAACACCACAACAAAGCTCAATAATGTACTTCTATTTTACCAGCAGAAAAAAAAAAAAATTACATTCATTTACCCACCCTTTTCCCATCTTTTGGCTATCTGTGATGGAGTGTCATTCCGAGTTACTGTTGAGCCTTGGCATCATTTGATTACATCGCATGTTTTTTACATTGTTCTGGTAAGTAGATTGGCAGCACGTGGGTGTGGTGTGCTTTCTTTGTGCACACTGAAGTTTGGTGGAGGCTTCACGTCATCTCTACTATTTTAAAGTTCTTATGGACTATTTTTATTCACTTGATCACTTTGTTTAATTTAGCGCTGCATTTTGAAATTTTGCCTAATGTAAGTAAGTTAATTTTGGACTTTAGATTGGAAGCTCATTGCAGCCAGGGACTGATGTTAATGTTTATTAGCACTAATCATGCCCAGGGACTTGGACATTTCAAAGAGTTATTCTTCTTGATTTATTCTGTGATATTTGATGTTTTTTTGTGGCTGAGATTAGAATATTACCCTCAAATTTTTGGGAATTACATTCTGCTTTCTGATAAATAACAGTAGTTCTGCGCTTAGGAAAGGAAGGAAGAAAAGAACTGCAGCCCCCCTGACACAGAATATCACCTAGGTGAAATTCAAATCAACAAATGTTCTAAGAAAGGGGAATTGGCGCTGTTCGGCTTTATGTGCAATAAATGTGGTTCCTATATAAATACATATATAAAAAAAAGCTATAGTAAATACCAAAATGAGAGCTAATTAGAGAGCATTTTTTGAAGTGAAAATCTGTTCTATTTTAGTCCAAATCAAGTTTCAGCTATTGATTCTAATGGAACAATTCTAACTTTCACAAAAAAAAACCTTTTACTGTTAAGAAATGTATCTTTCTGTGAAATAAATTTTCCTTTGCAACATTGTTGCTTCTACTTAAAATATTTTGATTTTAAGAATACTAGAATGTGGAATGTTTTGATGTTTTGGTAAAATATATTTTTCTCTGTCACTTTCACTTGTTACTCTCCATCTCACAACCATCTTTACCCAAACTCACACAGGTGTCTTTACAATCCACAAACAATACCATTGCTGATGCAAATGAATTACAATTTTTTGTGCTTTTTATTATTTCCAAATATTCATAATTTGAGCCCAAAAAATGTTATATGTGTACCAACATCAGAAAGCAAAATCAACAAATATTCTAAGAAAGGGGAATTGGCGCTGTTCGGCTATATGTGTATTAAATGTGGTTCCTATATAAATACATATATAAAAAACATATATGAAAATGAATCGTTTTTAAGTGCAACCAATGTGCTCTTGGGAGCTATAATTAAGTGCAAAAAGCTCCACCAACCAATGCTATACAATAAAGTGCAACGTGCTAAAAAATATATATATATATATATATATATATGTACCCAAAACTACCTATGAAAATAAGAATCTGTAAACGTCCTAAGTGTGATGAAAAAATATATGGTACAAACTTATTAAACAATTAAACCATTAGAGTAAAGTCCCCAACGTAAATACGTGAAAAGTCCAGGTCACAAATCAAGTGATAAAATTAAATTAAAATTATATAAGATGTACTGAAAGGATTTTTTAAAATAATGATGAAAACAGTGTCCCAAAAATTTGTGTACAGAAAAAATCCTTGGATGTGTCCCTCTGATGGAAAGACTGTAATCTTAGTGCAGCAAGTGTTCCCCGTCTTCCACTACACCCCCACTCGTGCTCTCACTCACCGGACTGCCCAACCCCTGCAGGGGTAGAAGGCATGCAGACAGACTCCAGCGATGATGAATCCAGGAAAACTGTCCTCAGCCCAATGTTGTATATCCTTCTTTGATGTTGCGGTATCCCCAGTATTAAACATCCATATGCAGCAAAAAAGAAATGTATCTCATAGCGTGAATCTGACAAATGTGGATTTAGAAGGTTAATCAATAAAACTTTAAAAACAGGAGCTGACAGCGCTCCACTAGCCAGCTCAAAGCCTGGTGGGCAGCGTGGTTGAGCGTGCGTTCCACGGCCCACCTGCCTGAAACCGGAAGACTCCACGTAAACAAGACAAGAGGTTGACGTATGTGTATCACGAGGCCACGTCTTACGCGTTTCGTCATCAACACTCTAGAGAGAGAGTCAGGATACCTGCACAGAGGCAGCGAAAGAAGCAGACCAGAGGAAAACGAGGAGGGAAGCATAAAAAGAAGAAGGGAGTATTAGGTCAGGGAATCTTCAACTTAAGTGAAGCAACCTTTACTGATGATGAAATAAGGATATTGGATCTTGGATTGAAATTCGCACAAGAAAAGAGCATTGACAAATTTGAAGTGTATATCGATTTACAGAAATTTATTAGGAAATTGAAGATAAAGAAACATTACGCTTTGAAGAATAAAGTCACTACAACAACTGACACTGATGGTTATGCTCACACCAAACTTAGGAATAATTCCATCTTCAACCCTAAGGTCCCGGGGGATCAATGTATAGGTGCATTTAAACGAATGGTGGAAAATGACCTGTCCAAAATGGAGACGAAAAAATCTAAAAGTTCGTATATTTGGAAAACGATTAAAGATTCTACAAAAACCCCCCTTATATACTACCTGCCCAAAATACACAAGCGGCTGAACAAACCACCAGGGATACCCATTATTAGTGAAGTGGATTCTCTGTTCTCGAGATTAGGAGAATATATTGACCAGTTTTTGAAACCACTAGTAATGAAAGGTAAATCCTACCTCAGGGACAGTACTCAACTCATTAATGAATTGAAGACAATCACAGGGACTGACCGCTGTTTACTGGCAACGATTGATGTCAATTCCTTGTATACGAGTATCACCCAGAAGGATGGGCTAAAAGGGGTTGAGAAAGCCCTGTATGAAGGTTCAGATCTTAAGCATGAGCAAATACAATTCATCTTAGAAGGACTAGAATTGGCAATGGGGAGTAACTACTTCTGGTATCAAAAAGAATTTTATGTACAGAAAAAAGGAGTTGCCATGGGCGCTTAGTATGCCCCAAGCGTGGTAAACTTATTTATGGACCTGCTGGAGGAATGTTACATATATAGTATTAGAAGACCCGAAATTAAGTTTTACCGTCAATATATTGACGATGTAATTATCTTGTGGGAAGGAGATTCTGAATCCTTTCAGAGGTTTCTAGATGGACTTAATCAAAACGAGTACGGTATTTCCTTTACTGGCAAGTCTGATTATGACTTGATAGAATATCTAGACTTACAGATTTTCAAATAAAATGGGGAGTTGTCTACAAAGACCTTCTTAAATCCACAGACCGTAATGGGTACATACCCATCTCGAGCTGCCACCACCCAAACTGGAAAAAGAACAGCCCTAAGGGACAGCTCTTGAGAATACGGAGGAACTGTCAAAACATCGAGGACTATCGAAATCAGACTGATACCCTAATAAAGAAATTTAAAGATAAAGATATCACCATGATTCTCTGGTGAAAATACGAAATGAGATACAAGAACTTGATCGAGACTCCTTGTTAATAAAAGAGGGTAGTAGTAAGAAGAGCTCTCCGGTGGATATTTCTTTTGTCACAGGTTTCAATAATCAATATAGGTCTATTGAGCATATAGTGAGGAAGTACTGGCCTATCTTAAAATCCGACAGGACCCTTGGGAAAATACTCACAAAAAACCTCGGTTCATCTATAGGAGAGCACCAACTCTCAGAAACCATCTGGTCCATAATGTTATGGACCCCCCCCAAGAATGTAAAATTATTTTCCAATATGAAAGGCTTCTACAGGTGTCAAAAATGCTTGGCCTGTAGAGTTAGCAAGAAACAACCCAAGAAGAGAACCTCTTTTAAGGCAAGGAATGGTAAAGAGTATGAGATTAGGGAGTTGGTCACCTGCAATACCACTCATGTAACATATATTATCAAATGTCCGTGCCGACTGCAATATGTGGGCAGGACCACTAGACCTCTATGTGTACGTATTAGGGAACATATTAATAACATCAGAAAAGGGTTCCCTAAGCATAACCTCTCCAGATATTTCGATGAATTTCATCACAGGGATCCATCTGGATTGATTTTTTATGGTATTGACACTATCAAAAACCACTGGAGGGGGGGGCAGTAAGAAAATTTTGATATCGCAGAACGAAACCAGATGGATACACCCTCTAGACTGTCTGGTCCCGAGGGGATTAAATGTGGAAATAGAAATGTGAACATTTCCCACTGCGTCCTCTCTGTGGTTTCAGTGTGGAGTACAGTTTATCTTTAGGCCATAGGCCTTATCCATACAGTCCTTAATCCTAGTATATTCCACCTTTTATACTCTTTCCACCTTTTCTTCTTTCTTTTTTGCTGATTTTTTTTTTTAGTTCTTCTTGTTAGATACATCTTTTTTGTGGTATTTTCCCATATATAATTCTTAGTAGTTGAGTTTAGGGGCTGAACCTTCCTACTGCCTATTGGTTATTGAATTCCACATGTCTGCTTGTTCTACCAAAGACATTAGACTTTGCTGATGTTTTTTTTTAGTTCTTCTTTATATATATATATATTTTGTGGTATTTCCCATACATAACTCCTAGTAGTTTAGTTTGGGGACTTAACCTTCTTACTGTCCATTGGTTAACCGCTAGCCCACCGCCCACCGTCAAATGACGTCCTGGGCTTTGGGCAGGTATATCTGAATGATGCCTGTAGTTACAGACTTCATTCAGATATTGCCGGTTTCAGCCGGCGAATCTCTACACCATAGGAACGATCATAGCGGCCGTTCCGCCGCTTGATCGTTCCTATGGGAGGCGAGAGGGGACGTCCCCCCCCTCCCGCCGCCCTCCGGTGCTTCTACCGACTCACCTCAGCGATCGGTGAGTCGGATAGCGGATCCGCCGGCGCCGGATGTAGATCATAGAGATTTCCGGCGGACCAGATGGTCCCCGGAGTCTCTATGATCGTCGGAGGCCGGGCGCGATGTTATGACGTCACGCCCGGCCTCTCCATTCAAAAAAACGGCGCCGCTTCGGCCTGGAAGCGGCGATCGTTTTATTTATTTTTTTTATTTCAGGCTTCCCAGCCTAGTGGTGAGATATGGGGTCTTATTGACCCCATATCTCACTATTAAGAGCACCTGACATGTCATATTGCTATTACAAGGGATGTTTACATTCCTTGTAATAGGAATAAAAGTGATCAGTTTTTTTTTTTTTGCAAAAAAGTGTCAAAATAAAAAAAAATAAAATATAATTAACAATAAAAAAAAAAAAAAAAATTTTTAAAGCGCCGCTGTCCCCGTGTGCTCGCACGTAGAAGCGAACGCATACGTAAGTCCCGCCCACATATGAAAACGGTGTTCAAACCATACATGTGAGGTATCGCCGCGAACGTTGGAGCGAGAGCAATAATTTTGGCCCTAGACCTCCTCTGTAACTCAAAACATGTAACCAGTAAAAAAATTTAAAGCGTCGCCTATGGGGATTTTTAAGTACCGAACATTGGCGCCATTCCACGAGCGTGTGCAATTTTGAAGCGTGACATGTTAGGTATCTATTTACTCGGCGTAACTTCATCTTTCACAAAATGCAAAAACATTGGGCTAACTTTACTGTTTTGTTTTTTTTTTAAACACAAAACAGTTTTTTTCCCAAAAAAAACGCGTTCGAAAAATTCCTGCGCAAATACTGTGTGAGATAAAAAGTTGCAACAACCGCCATTGTATTCTCTAGGGTCTTTGCTAAAAAAACATATATAATGTTTGGGGGTTCTATGTAATTTTCTAGCAAAAAAATGATGATTTTTACATGTAGGAGCAAAGTGTCAGAATTGGCCTGGTATTGAGGTGGTTAATGAATTCCAGATGTCTGCTTGTTCTGGTAGACCTCGGGCATTAGACCTCGGGCAGTTATACAATTTATTACCGTCCTCTTAATACATTTTTTGCCTTCACATATATATGATATATGATATGAAAGTATATGTCATTATTATACTTTCCATTATGTACTTTTATGGCTTATGGATCCCCCATAGTTTATATAGATTTAGATAAATAGGACCTTCACGCTATTCCCTATATTTTATATTTTTCTTCATAATTTTTATTATTTTTCATTTAATGTATTTTTTAAGTATTAATTTTTAAGTAATATTTTTGCTCATTTTTATGTATACAATTTTTTTATTTTTATCATGTGTTTTATATGCATCTATTCCTCTAGTTTTTTTCACCCTTTGTTTTTTCCTTTGGTTGACAGATTGAAGACCAGGCATTGTTGTTATTTTTTGGACACTAGTTCATTGTTTTGTTTAATGGAGGTGCTTAGCATGTTATTCCATAATTGATCCACTAGATGGTGCTCGGGATAGATCTGTGGACGTTATTAAGGTTCACTCATTTGTCAGGAGGGTGGGATAGTACATTGTGATTGGCCACCGCCGCACCTCCATCGACTTATATAGACGTATGGAGTACCAAGATGGCCGCGCCTCAGATGACGTCTTGATGACGAAACGCATAAGGCGTGGCCTCGTGATACGCATACGTCAACCTATTGTCTTGTTTACGTGGAGTCTTCCGGTTTCAGGCAGGCGAGCGGTGGAACGCACGTTCAACCACGCTGCCCACCAGGCTTTGAGCCAGCTAGTGGAGCGCTGTCAGCTCCTGTTTTTAAAGTTTTATTGATTAACTTAATAAATCCACATTTGTCGGATTCACGCTATGAGATACATTTCTTTTTTGCTGTATATGGATGTTTAATACTGGGGGATACCGCAACATCAAAGAAGGATATACATCATTGGGCTGAGGACCGTTTTCCTGGATTCATCATCGCTGGAGTCTGCATGCCTTCTACCCCTGCAGGGGTTGGGCAGTCCGGTGAGTGAGAGCACGAGTGGGGGTGTAGTGGAAGACGGGGAACACTTGCTGCACTAAGATTACAGTCTTTCCATCAGAGGGACACATCCAAGGATTTTTTCTGTACACAAATTTTTGGGACACTGTTTTCATCATTATTTTAAAAAATCCTTTCAGTACATCTTATATAATTTTATCACTTGATTTGTGAACTGGACTTTTCACGTATTTACGTTGGGGACTTTACTCTAATGGTTTAATTGTTTAATAAGTTTGTACCATATATTTTTTCATCACACTTGGAACGTTTACAGATTCTTATTTTCATAGGTAGTTTTGGGTACATATATATATATATTTTTTTTAGCACGTTGCACTTTATTGTATAGCATTGGTTGGTGGACCTTTTACACTTAATTATAGCTCCCAAGAGCACATTGGTTGCACTTAAAAACAATTAATTTTCATATATGTTTTTTATATATGTATTTATATAGGAACCACATTTAATGCACATATAGCCGAACAGCGCCAACTCCCCTTTCTTAGAACATTTGTTGATTTTGCTTTCTGATGTTGGTACACATGTCACATTTTTTGGGCTCAAATTATGAATATTTGGAAATAATAAAAAGCACAAAAAATTGTGATTCATTTGCATCAGCAATGGTATTGTTTGTGGATTGTAAAGACACCTGTGTGAGTTTGGGTAAAGATGGTTGTGAGATGGAGAGTAACAAGTGAAAGTGACAGAGAAAAATATATTTTACCAAAACATCAAAACATTCCACATTCTAGTATTCTTAAAATCAAAATATTTTAAGTAGAAGCAACAATATTGCAAAGGAAAATTTATTTCACAGAAAGATACATTTCTTAACAGTAAAAGGTTTTCTTTGTGAAAGTTCGAATTGTTCCATTAGAATCAATGGCTAAAACTTGATTTGGACTAAAATAGAGCAGATTTTCACTTCAAAAAATGCTCTCTACTTAGCTCTCATTTTGGTATTTACTATAGCGCCAGCTAAAAAAGACACTTGAGTTAAAATGAGAGTTATTTTCATGTCTGAGCATGCTCAGTTGTGTTGGCACCTAGTTGTCCAAAACGGGGAATTTTTCACTTCTCAGACTTTTAACGATATTTCCGTGTAGAAATCACTTTTTCACACAGTTTAAAAGCAGATTATCTTTAAATAATATACAGCATATTTCACTACCATTTAGGCAATTATATCATGCTGTAAACATTATTTTCATGTGCAGTGCACTACTCCAGGTTTTAGCAGAGTAAGTGTTTGGGTGCTATTTGGTTTCAGGGAACTATAGTAAATTTGATTTTGGGAGTATTTTCTCTCCAGCACTATAGTGAATACCGTTTTAGCGCTAATTAGCGCTAGTAGCGCTAATTAGCACTAAATTGCCACAAATTAGCGCTAATTTGCGCGAATTAGCTCTGTGGCGCTATAGTAAATGACCCCCAGTATGTCAAAGCATAAAATTATCCAGATATGCCCCATCACATACGGAGGATGTTAAAAAACATAACATTTAAAACAATAATATTCATATTGATATATGTAGCGACATCTAGTGGCACAATCCTAAAATAACATGCATACATTAATAATGTCAAAATACCTAATGACATCTAGGGGTGGAAATAAATATTGGCAGAATATATAGCAATATATATATAGCAACATCTAGTGACAGAATCCTAAAATAGCATCCATAAATTATTATTGTCGGAATACCTAGCAACATCTAATGGTGGAACTAAATAATGGCAAAATAATAATTGGATATAAAACAATTTAAATTGAATTCAACGCTGTGCCCCAAAGGAACTGTCTGTTAGTCTGCTTTAATGATTTAATTATCACCTCTCCAATGAGGCTTATATTTTTCTATGCCACATACTAATAATGATGATAGATATTTACTATGATATTGGGCATAATGCCTAGATAAGCCATGCTTAGGAAAACCTTTTATAATATTTTGTTTATGCTCCCTTAACCTCTTCCACAAAGGTATCTTTGTTCTTCCTACATATTGGATATGACATGGACCTTCCAGGAGATAAACTACCCCCTCAGTTTAACATGATATAAAATCATCAATTTTATATTCCTTCCCAGTCACTACTGATCCAAACCCTTCCTTTTTCTTCTTATTTTCTTTCGTATGTCTACAAGTGTAGCAGTTCTTACATGGATACTACCCCTTTCCCTCAAAAAAGCTACATTTCCTTTTAGAATTTCCTTTAGAATCTGTCACATTTTTAGCGATACGGTCTCTCAAAGTGGGTGCTCTTCAATAAATAAATTTAGGAGCATTCGGTAAAATGAATCCTAGGTGTCGGCCTGCTTTTAATACTTCACAGTGCTTTTAAAAAATCCTTTCAATTTGTTTATGTTGAATATGATAATCCATTACTAATGGGATGCTTAATTTTTGTTCTCCATTTTTTACTGAATCCTGAATGAATCTCTCTCCATTTCTGTCACTTCATGTATCTTTTGTTCAATTAATTCTCGTTTATAACCTTTTTGTAAAAATCTGTCTCCAATTAGCCTGGCTTTTTGTCCTTCTTAACATAATTAGTTTTGGCATATTAGTCAGCCAAGGTCCATACTGGCAGCGATCAATGGATAAAAAACTATTTCTGTCTACTGGTTTAAAGTCTTTTCTTGTACAAAGGATCTTCCCCCCACTTCCCCATATAAAGGTTCGCCACACTGGGTGCATATTTGGCACCCATTACTATCCCTTTTATCTGCTTATAGTATTCCCTATTGTACCAGAAATAATTATGTTCCAAGCTGTATTTCAGACAGTTTAGTAAAAAACGTCTTTGGACACATTTTAAATCACTAAACGCTCTCAGGGCCCATTTAATGGCTTGTATGGCTTCTTGATGGTTACTGATAGTGTATAACGATGCAACATCAGCTGTTGCTATAAAAGATAAATAGGGCCATCATTCACACTAATCTCATTCAACAACTGTATAAGATGTTTTGTATTCCTAAGGTAGGATTTTTACATAGTTACCGTACATAGTTACATAGTAGGTGAGGTTGAAAAAAGACACAAATCCATCAAGTCTACATCAAGTTTTTCATACTACAGGCTGCAGAAACCAATCTATATATTCACCCTACAGAGTTAATCCCATATACAATGGGTCTCCCTGGTGGGTTGATCCTATCCTTGTGGATTTTTGGGAGCGTATTAATAATTGGGATTCTACATATATCTGGCTGAAGATATCTCCCTTCTTTTTTGTTTAGAACACCTTTATTCAGATCTTTTTAAAGTACTTTACTCAGTTCCTTTTTATATGTCAAAGGCTATAGGCTTCCTTAGATTGTACCACTATTGCACCCCCCTTATCAGCAGGCCTTATCACTAGGTCCTTTCTCTGTCCAAGTATTTTTATTCCATTTTTGATGTCCCCAGGATCATATACCCTTTTGATTTTCTGGTTCAATATTTTTATTGAAGTTTGTATAAATAAGATACAAATTAAGACAAGTATCAAAGCATGGGATATATATATAGACAATGCGATTAACAGTTTTTATACATATTACAAATTAGTCTTACTGAAAGAAAAAGATTATGTGTCTTAGAGACTGCATAGAATAGTAACATATGTAAAGATCTGAAATAAGATCTAAATTGGGGTACATAAAGAAAGAAAAAATCTATTTATATTATGCCTCCAGACCACACATCCACCCCAAATGGGCTCAAACTGTGGACGGGTGGGGGCATTTTACTCTAAATCAAAAACGTAGTTATTTATAATTATTATATTATGTGATATATAATATAAAGATATAACAATTTATTTGATGAATCATTAGATACTCATAACTAGTTCGGAAAAAAATTTGTGAAGAGAAAAAAAATTTTTTACAGAATCTTCAGAGGATAAGTTAGTCCCTAAGCCGATGGGGAACATATTAGTGTATAAATTGGTAAGGTATCCCAAGTTCATCATTAGCTTTAGAAAATAAGATGAGAATAGAGGAGAAGAAAAAGAGGAAGGAAAAGAAGAGAAAAAAAAAAAAGGGGAAAAAGAAGAGAGGAAAAGATAACAAAGAAAGAAGTCTCTCGAGGTGATGACCTAGAGAGCTTTGTTCATTCTATTTTTAACCTCTGCCTCGATTAAATTCTTGTTCTTCCATGCCTTGGCTATGGTTTGTTTGGCAGCAGTATTAATGTGAATTAGTAGTTTGAATTGTACCCTGGTGAGTGAAGCCGGTTTAAGATTCAGAAGTGCAATGGCAGGGTCCGGAGTAATAGAGATATCTAGAGCCTTAGATGCCATTGCAAATATTTTTTTCCAAAATTCTTGGGCCACTGGGCAATCCCACCATATATGGAAATGTGTACCTGGTGAAGAGCAACCTCTGAAGCAATTATTGGGATAAAAAGGAGTAAATTTTGCTATTCTAGCTGGTACCAAGTACCACCTTGCCAGAACCTTGAAGTTGGTTTCCAAAGCAAAACAATTAGAAGATGATGATTTGGTGGCTAACCAAATATTAGACCAGTCATTGTTGTCAAATATTCGTCCCATATCCTGTGCCCATTTAACAGTATAAGAGGAATATTCACATTAGAGTTAGTAATAAGTATCTGGTACACACATGAAATCAACCCTCCAACATGTGGGTCACTTATACAAATATGTTCGAATTGGGACATTTGATTAATTGATGTACTTAAACTAAGTAGAGGTGTAAAGAAATTCTTAATTTGTAAATAACGGAATATCTCATTGTTTGAGAGTTCGTGATTCTTACATAACATAGGAAATGTTTGAAGAGTATCCGTAGATACTAGCTTATAAAGTCTCGTCCATTTTCTAGAAGACCATGCAGAAAAATATTTTGGAAATTTCCACGCAGGGTAAAAGGCGGGATTTCCCAGAAAAGAGAGGAGGGGATTATGTTTAGATCGTAGGCCATGTGAGTCATTAAACCTATGTTTCATGATGGGGTTGGTAAGATGAGATCTATCCTTTGGTAGAATCCATAGTAGATTGTCAATTGAGATGGGATCACAGTCAATGGATTCGATAGCTACCCATAAGGGTATATTCTCAGTAGAGTGATATTTAGTTAATATTGATAATTGGGCTGCATAATAATAGGAGGAAAACTTTGGTAGCCCTAATTCCCCACAAGATTTACTAAGATATAAAGTAGATTTTGGAATACGTGGTTTAATCTTATCCCAAATAAAAGACATAACTCTACGTTGTATGAGACGTAAGAAATATGACGGTAAAGAGACAGGGAGTACCCTAAACAAATACAAGAACTTCGGTAGTATAGACATTTTCACAGCATTTATCCGTCCTAACCATGATAATGGTAATGAGGACCATTGGTTCATTAAGGCTGTAGTTTGTTTTACCAAAGGTAGGTAATTAGCTGCAAAAAGATCAGATAATGAGGAGGTGAGATGTACTCCTAAATATGGTAATTGACGGGTAACCTAATTGAATGGTAAAGAGGATTGGGCCTGAAGCAGGTCTGATTGTATTATAGAAACATTCAAAGCGTTTGATTTGGTGTGATTTACTATGAGACCAGATATATGTGAAAATGTATCTAATATATTGAGGAGATTAGGAGCAGAAATGTGGGGGTGAGATAAGAAAATAAGTATATCGTCTGCGAAGAGACAAAGTTTGTGATGGTGGCCACCTAATTCGATACCTTTGATATCTGGGTTGGATCTGATCAATTGTGCCAAGGGTTCTATCAGTAGGGAAAAAAGCAGCGGGGATAAAGGACAGCCTTGTCTCGTGCCTCCTCTGATATCCAACATTGCTGATTTGTAACCAGCGTATTTGATATATGCCTTGGGGTTGTTATAGAGAGAGGAGATCCAAGACAAGAAATGATTACCTAAACCCCATTGTTGAAGCGTATATTGCATATAAGGCCATAAGACTGAATCAAATGCCTTACGGATATCCAATGATAGAAGGCAAGTTGGGATATGTCTAGATTTAGCAGCTTGAATGAGTAAAAGAGCTCGTCTAATATTATCTCCTGCTTGTCTCTTGGGTATGAAACCCGTTTGATCTGGATGTATTAGGTGGCCTATGAAATTGTTCAAACGAGAAGCAAGAATCTTAGCTAGTAATTTAATATCTAAATTGAGGAGGGAAATAGGGCGATAGTTAGACCATGAAGTGTTATCAGAGTGTTGTTTGGGTAGCATAACTATGATAGATGTTATTGATTCAGGATGAAACGAGTTACCTGCGAAGAGAGAATTAAGCGCTCTGGTTAAGACTGGGGTTAGAATGTGCTCAAAATTTTTGTAATATGATGCTGAAAACCCATCGGGGCCTGGCCTTTTATGTAATTTCAGTTCTTTAATAGCAATTTGAATTTCATTTGTTGTAATAGGGCGCTCAAGTCTCTCTCGTTGCTCGTCGTTAAGAGTGGGGAGTTTGATATTAGAAAACAGTTTATTAGCATTAGTCTGGTTAAAATCAGTCATGGGGGAATATAGTTTAGCTAGATTAGAACGAAACACCTCTAATATTTTAATCGGATTACTAGTATAAGCATCACGAGATGTTTTCAATCTTATGGAGGACCTTATGTGATTTATTGATTTTAAACTCCTAGCCATAAGGGAATCAGGTTTATTTGCTTTAAGGTATTGTACATGTTGTCGTTTACGTAAAAGTTTGACTGCTGAATCTGTTAAAAATAAATCTAAATCTAGGCGGGCTTTATCTAGTTTAGCATTAGTGGTGGAATTAGGGGATAATTGAAATGCATTATGACAGGAGTTAAAATTAGCTTCCAGCTTTGCGAACATAAGTTTACGTTCTCTTTTAAGTTTTGTCGCTTGCTGAATCAATTTGCCCCGAATAACAGCTTTATGAGCTTCCCATAACGTAAGGTCTGAAACATCACCTGTGTCATTAGAGAAAAGATAATCATTTAGTGCTCCTTCGATCTCAAGATGATGGACAGGGTTAGCTAATGTAGAGTCATTTATATACCAAGTGGAATCGTGTGATCTGGGTACAGTGGAAGCAATAAAGGTGTATATTGCACAATGATCTGACCATGTTAATGGGAGAATGTTGGATGATAAAATCTCAGGAATCATACTTAAAGGGACTAGAATATGGTCAATACGAGAAAAGGATTTATGTGGATAAGAACAATGTGTAAAACGCCTGCTAGTAGGATTAATTTCACGCCACGTGTCCACAAAACCGCGTTTTGTAAGTAAATGCTGAAGGTTTAGCTTGTTGGAGTTGGTGATAGGGGATGAGGGAGACTTATCTAAAAAAGGGAATATCGTTGTATTCGAATCTCCACATAGGATTACAGAAAGCTTCTGGTTTTTTATTCGGAGCATAGTATGATACTATGGTAATGGGAATATCTGATAAATGACCAGTGAGAAGTATATATCTTTCCTCTGGGTCTTTCAATTGTGTTGATAAAGTAAATGGCATGGAGCGATGAAATCCTATAAGAGTTCCACGTTGTTTGACTGTGGTAGAGGCAGTGTAAAATTGTGGGTATGAGGTGGAGAGAAATTTAGGGGAAGATTTATCAATGAAGTGGGTTTCCTGTAAGCAAATTATGTGTGCTTTCTTGGCTGAAAAAGATCGCATTGCTTTTGTTCATTTTTGTGGGATATTAAATCCTTGTACGTTTAGGGATAAAATGTTTATAGGAGCCATAGCAATTCAAAATTGACTCAGAAATATGGCCTAAAACTAGAATATTAGTCATCACCTCGAGAGAGAAAAGAAGAGAGGAAAGAGTAGAGAAAGGATAAATAATGATCGATCGAAAAACCCTAATATAACAGTACCTAGATATTAAGTAGTGAAAAATCACTAGGGTGTGGGAGCAACTCCTAGGAGTAATCAAATGACTCCTAGGGGCTCCAGCGCCATTATCAGAATCCTGCATAATAGTAGCAAGGGTCTGAGGGTGGCAAAGGGGGCAGCAAGTAGTTCCAGAAAGGACGAACACCGCCGGGGAACCACAGGAACCAGAGGGTGCATCTAAATATTATAGTAACAAATAAGATTATAATTAAAAAAAAAAAAAAAACTCACACAGGCCATCAAAGCCCTAACCAAACAGGAAATTACCTCTTTAGTAAATACATTTTAAATAAATATATAAATAAATCATTACATGATTTATACTCTGGGAGGCCATAAAATTGAAAACATGTTGTCTTAGAAATTAAGTCATTTTAGACAATGTTTGATCCTGTAGATCTGAAAAAGAAAAAAGGTTAGCGAATCAAAAAAAAAAAAAAAAATATGAAAATCAATCCATCGAATCTTCAGTATTAGGAATTGGATTTTCAAAGCGACCGCGCTTATGAAGATTTTGTCGAGGAGAAATAGATGGGCTCAGTTCTGCTGCAGCATTTTGTTGAGGAGATCTGGAAGCTGATCTTCTACGAGATTGTTCTGTAGATGGAAGTTGGTCCGTAAGGCCCAATTCAAGCAAGGCTGATTGTAGGTCCTCTGAAGAGCGACAGACTTATCTGGTTTCTAAATGTGTGAATTTGAAAGAAAAAGGAAACCCCCAATGATAGGTGATGTGATGATGTTGCAGTATTTGTAATTGGGGTTTAAGAGCACGTCTTTTAGCCACTGTGATAGGAGATAAGTCTGCAAACAGTTGATAGACTTGACCCTGAAAAGTGAGGGAATCCTTTCCTCTAGCTGCTGCAAGCAATTGTTCTTTTGTGCAATAGTAATGCAGTTTAGCAATTATATCTCTAGGAGGGCCATTTGGTTTGCGTGGAGCCAATGCTCTGTGCACTCTATCCATCTCTAATCTCTTCATAGGAATGCCAGGTTGTAATTCCTGAAATAATGCAGTGATATAGGCTTGCACATCAGTGACAGACTCAGGAATACCCCGGATCCGCAAATTAGCCCTTCTGTCTCTATTCTCCTGGTCCTCTAAACGGGACTGTAAAAGAACATTTTCTTCTTTTAGATTTTTAAATTCAGAAATGTAGAGCTGAGTTTGGCTTTCAATATCATCTACACGGATCTCCAATTCAGCTGTTCTCAGACCTATTTCTCTGATTTCTCTAGTCAGTTTATCAGTTATATGGTCTGATGTTTGCTTTAAAGCTTTCTGTAAAATACAATCACATTTTTTAAATAAGGCAGATTGAAATTCTGTTTGTGAATTTCCAGAGTCAGAATCAGATTCCTCATTAATATCCACAGTATTTAGTTTGATTTTCAGAGGCTTAATCTTGTGTGAAGTGCTAGGCTGTGAGGAGACTGCCGACGCAATCTTGGAAGACGGCTGAGGTGTTGTTTCTTTGTTAATGCCGGTTTTATATTTTGACTTTGTGCCTCTCAAAACCATATTGAGTTATACCTGAGGCTTTGCAGTATGTTTGTCTGTCGTTATTTCGAAGTTTAAGGACCTCTGGAACCAGTAGTCCCCCTGGTGCGAACGTCACTGGAGCGGCGCTCTAAGCCGGCATTACTATCCTCTCAGGCATCCGCGCATGCCACCACCCTTCAGTCCTGAATATCTCTTAGTACCATCTTCCGGAATACCTCCACATGTCCCTCATTCTCATTTGGGGTATTGAAAAGTGACTTATTTCTGAGAGAACTATATATATTATCATCGGTTTCAATATTTTTCATTATATTTTCTCCAGGTTTATTCATCATATATTTCTTGATATTTAAACTACGACTACCACTCAAGGACGGGAAGGATTTGCCCCCTTAATTGACCAGGCCATTTTTTGCTTTACGGCACTGCATCGCTTTAACTGACAATTGCACAGTCGTGCAATGCTGTACCCAAACAAAATTTATGTCTTTTTTCCCACAAATAGAGCTTTTTTGGTGGTATTTGATCACCACTGAGGTTTTTATTTTTTGTGCTATAAACAAAAAAAGACTGACAATTTTGAAAAAAAAACAATAATTTTTACTTTTTGCTATAATAGATGTCCGAAAAAAATTAAAACAAACAAATTTCTTCCTCAGTTTAGAACGTTATGTATTCTTCTACATATTTTTTGTAAAAAAAAAATCAAAATAAGCTTATATTGATTGGTTTGCACAAAAGTTATAGTGTCTATAAAATAGGGGATAGAATTATGGCATTTTTATTATATATTTTTTTTTACTAGTAATGACGGTGATCTGCAATTTTTAGCAGGGCTGTTACATTGCGGCGGACAGATCGGACAATTTTGACACTTTTTTGGTACCATTGACATTTATACAGTGATCACACCTAAAGATAGCCACTGATTACTGCGTAAAATTCATTGTCAGAATAGGGGTTAACACTAGGGGGCAATGAAGGGGTTAAATGTGTGTCCTAGGGAGTGTTTTTAACTGTGGGGGGATGGAACTGCCTGGAGGAGGAGACTGTCAGGGTTGGGCTCAGCCCTTCCTTCTCTGAGCTGGCCACTCAGCTGTCGGCTAATTGCCAGCTCCAGTGGCGTAACTAGAACCTTCAGGGCCCCGGTGCAAGAAATCATGAAGGGCCCCCCTGACCCCCAGCTGGGGCCCTTCCCTCTGAGCTGATGGCGTAAATGCCAAGGCCCGGTCCCAAGTGTGATGTTTGTGACCCCGGTAGTTCTGCCACTGGTGTCTGTTTTTTTTATTCTTATTGTTTTTTTCTACCATTTATTTATTGTTTTACAATATTATTTTATAAAAAATATTTAAATTTTTTTTTTAAGAGTTGGGGGGCTTTGGTGAGATATCAGGGGTCTAAGCAGACCTCTAATGTTTCACCTTTGAGAACGAGAAAGGAGATTGAGAGCACAGCCTCAGCTGCACAGAATGAATGGACAGGAATAGCTCTGTATAGAGCTGCCCCTTTATTGGCAAACTGAAGCATAGTAAATACAGTTTACTATGTTTCAGTTATGAATGGATTAAGTCCGTGATCGGTATGGATCACTGACTCTCCATGCAGATACCCTACAGCAGCTGGTAGGAGAGGGGAGGGGGGAACTCTGCTGAGCTGTGGGGACAATGGGAGGGGCCAGGAGAGAGCGGGGGGGCAGGAAAAAAGTACAGGGGGGCTGGAGAGCACACGAGGGGGGCAGCAGAAAGAAGCTGCATAGGAGGCGTGGTGGGTGCGGCTGCATATAGAGGAACTGATCTTTCCATTTCCCCCACTTCTCATCTCCTTTCAGCAGCTGCAGGAGGAGAATGGAGAGATCAGTTTCTCTGTATCAGTGTTTCTCAACATTTTAGTGAAGGTGCAACATATTGCCTCTTCACTGCCTGTCAAATGCCTCTGAAAAGCGATGCAGAGGCATCGTATTTTCTTGTTGGTATTATGAACCCTTCCTAAAAAAATCTGTTCTGATCGTAAAGAAAAAGGGGGTCAGAATTACATGTGTATACATACACGCATGTAAATACACACGTACGCAAATACACACATATACATATAAATACATGCACACACATAAACGCACACACATGAGCAAACACACAAACATGCACATACACATATAACTCTATACACATGCACACACATGCGCACACACATATAACTCTATACACATGCACACACATGCGCACACACATATAACTCTATACACATGCGCACACACATATAACTCTATACACATGCACACACATGCGCACACACATATAACTCTATGCACATGCACACACACACATGCGCACACACATATAACTCTATACACATGCACACACACACATGCGCACACACATATAACTCTATACACATGCACACACATGCGCACACACATATAACTCTATACACATGCACACACATGCACACACACACATAACTCTATACACATGCACACACATGCGCGCACACACATATAACTCTATACACATGCACACACACACACACACACACATGCGCACACACATATAACTCTATACACATGCACACACACACACACATGCGCACACACATATAACTCTATACACATGCACACACATGCGCACACATATGTAAACATACACATGTACACAAACGCACACACACATATAAAACACACACACATGCAGACACACACATGCACACACCCAAACATGCAGACACACACATATAAGCACACACATGCATACAAACATATATAGATTGCCTTTTTAAAAATCTGCAGCTGCCTTCCCAGGCATCTGCTGCTGCCTACCTTCACTCTCCATGCCAGGTACTGCACTGTAGGGGGAGGCAGAGAGTACAGCACACACTGTGCTAGACATGTCTCACTTACTTTCACTTTGTGACCGAGCTCCTGCACTGCCGAATGATTTACGCATCGGCTGAGGATTGGGGAGCTCAGTCCCATATGCAGCCACTGCTCGGGGAGAGGGGGCACACGGGCCCCCACAGGCCCCCTGCAGCATGGGGCCCATTCGCAATGGCGACTTTTGCGACCCCTATACTTCTGCCCCTGGCCAGCTCCTATCTCTCCACACTTACTCAGATGTTGATGATATCCTGCTTGTCAGTCCTGCCTACTTAAGCCGTCCAGTCCAGGGGAGCTCTGCCTTCACCTTGGTCGCATCACAGAAACTATCTCCTGCGATCCTGTTCAAGACTTGCTTTTCTGACATCCTATCTGGCTCCAGATCCTGCTTGCTGTTCCACTACATTGATCCCTGACTTCTGGCTTGGCTGACTATCCATTCTGTTTACTGAACTTTGGCTATGTTTGTTCTTTACTTTTAAACAAGTGTGATTTAACTGTACTTCTATCTTGGCCTGATTTCATGGTTTCTGAAAGTAGGCGAAAGCCATGAATTCAGAAGATGCAGTCAATCCACTTGTTGGTAATATTTTTTCCAGATTGGATGAACTGGATCACCGCATGGAACAGTTTGCCATGGTGTTAAAAATGCACCTGGTTTACCTGGAATCTCCCACTGTGGCTGCCCCAGTACAACCTATGTTGCAGGCCGAACCTGCTGCTGTTCCAGTCTCTGTGCAGGCACTGGAGGAGTATTACCTCTATAAGAGGCATGTCTGGTTCCGTTCCACTTCCCCAGCGATTTGGGGGCGATCCAGTCCAATGCAGAGGGTTTCTCAGCCAGGTTGAGATATACTTTGAGATGCTGCCCCAAGCATTTCTCACAGGCAGAAGCAAAGTAGGTTTTGTGATATCTTTGCTTTCTGAGAGAGCCTTTGCCTGGGCAAACCCTCTATGGGAGACGCAAAAACCCGTTATTTTGAGCTGTCTTGAGTTTGTGGCTTTGTTTAAAAGGGTATTAGACGTACCTGCACATGCTGCTTCTGCTGCCAAGTGCCTCATGTCCATCGAACAGAGCATGAGAACTGTTGCCGATTATGCCATTGAATTCCGTACTCTGGCAGCAGAGGTTGCATGGAACAATGAGGCCCTCTTGCCTGCCTTTTCTCAATGTCTCTCGGATACCATCAAGGATGAGATAGCAGCCAGAGATATACCCACTGAGCTGGAGAAGTTGATCACGTTTGCCATCCTCATTGATTCCAGACTCAGAGAAAGACTCTTTTAGGGAGCGCTTGCGGAAGCCTCCTGTATGTTTGTTTTTCAAGCTTTGCAGTCCCACCCATGCCTTCCTCACCTCCCATGCCTCCCAGTACCGAGTCGGTCAGTAAAGGTGAATCCTTGCACTTGGGTTTCACGCGTCTCTCTGTGGATGAGAGAGCCTTTAAGAGGAGGGAGAGATTGTGCCTTTATTGTGGCCAGGCAGGTCACTATTTGAAGTCTTGCCCTAACCGTCCAGGGAACACCCAAACCTTGAAGTCCTGTCACTGACAGACCTTAGGTGGAGTTGTTTCATCCCCAGTTATCCAGGATAAGCCCCTGGTTTTGGTCACCCTTTCTTGGGCTGAGTCATCCGTCGAGATACAGGCTCTAATCTACTCTGGGGCTGCAGGCCTGTTCATTGATGCTGCCTTTGTATCAAAGCACTCAATTCCACTGCAGCTGTGTGACACTCCACTTACCATTGAGGCTTTTCACGGGAGACCTCTACAGTATGCCCATGTGACTCATGAGACAGTTCCATTGTCCATGGCCTTAGGGGCTCTTCATCATGAGATAAACCAATTCCAAGTTATTTCCTCACCTAAGTTTCCTCTAGTTATTGGTCATCCTTGGTTACAGGTTGAGGTTCGCTCCTGGTCACCACAATGCAGTGAGACATGCTTCCAGAAGGTAGCCAAGGTCCTGTGCACCTCTTCACTCTCCTCCCTGCCGGAGGAGTACCGCAATTTTAGTGATGTCTTTGACAAAGGTCAAGCCAGTAGTTTGCCTCCACATTGGCCGTATGATTGCGCAGTTGATTTTCAACCTGGTGCCATACCCCCTCATGGCCGGGTTTACCCTTTATCGATCTTGGAGTATAAGGCCATGGAGGAGTATGTTGCAGACGCACTTTCTTGAGGTTTCATCTGCAAATCCTCGTCTCTTGCTGGTGCTGGTTTCTTCTTTGTGAAGAAGAAGAGTGGTGAACTGAGACATTGTATTGATTATAGGGGTCTCAATCATTTCACGATTAAGAATGCCTATCTGGTTCCATTGATTAAGGAGATATTTGAGCGCCTCAAGGGAGCAACGGCTTTTACGAAGCTTGATTTGAGAGGGGCATACAATCTCGTGAGGATTAAGGACAAGTATAAAACTGAGTTTAATACCAGAACAGGCCATTACGAGTACCTCGTAATGCCTTTTGACCTTTGTAACGCCCCGGCAGTTTTCCAGGAATTTATTAACGATGTCCTCCGAGATTTGTTACATTTATGTGTGGTAGTTTATCGCAATGATATCCTCATATTTTCCAAGTCCCTGGAGACCCACCACACAGATGTCTGTCGTGTGCTTCAGAAACTAAGAGAGAACAATCTCTATTGTAAATTGGAAAAGTCATGAACAGGCTAAATTCCTGGGTTATGTCATTTCCACTGCTGGTTTTTCGATGAACCCAGAGAAACTTTCAGCAGTCCTACAGTGGCCCCGACCTGTGGGTTTACGTCTTCTGCAGCGTTTTCTGGGCTTTGCCAACTATTATCGGAAGTTTATTTGTAACTTCTTGTCTCTGGTCAAGCCCCTGACTGATATGATCAGAGAGGACGATAACCCACAGAGTTGGTCTCCGGAGTCCATTGAGGCCTTTAAGAGTCTCAAGGCTGCATTTGTTTCTGCTCTTGTGTTGGCACATCCTGATCCTATGTTACCTTTTATCCTTGAGGTTGATGCTTCTGAGACTGGTGTTGGTGCCCTTCTGCCTCAACGTCCTACCTGTGAGAGCGCTATGCATTCTTGTGGTTACTTTTCAAAGAAATTGTCACCTGTGGAGTGCAATTACGAGATTGGTGACAGAGAGCTGTTGGCGATCATTTTAGCCCTGAAAGAATGGAGACATCTCCTCGAAGCTACCACTGTGCCAGTTCTCATTCTTACTGACCATAAGAATCCCACATTCTTGTCCGAGGCTAGACGCCTCTCTCCCAGAAGGGCGCGAGCCCTGAAAGAATGGAGACATCTCCTCGAAGGTACCACTGTGTCGGTTCTCATTCTTATTGACCATAAGAATCTCACATTCTTGTCTGAGGCTAAATGCCTCTCTCCAAGAAGGACGTGATGGGCTCTTTTCTTGTCAAGTTTCAATTACATTGTCTCATTCTTACCCGGTACTAAGAATGTAAAGGCTGATGCCTTGTTACAACAAATTTCCTCAACTTCCAAGTTGGAGTCGGTTCTGGTTCCTGTGATTCCTCCTGATTGTATTCTGGCTACTGTTTGCACCACTTCTCCTTTGGGTGACAAAATTCTTGCTGCTCAGGTCCATGCTACTCCTGAGAAACCTTGTGACCGCTGCTTTGTCCCAGAGAGTCTCCGTACTGCCGTGCTCCAGACTTACCATTTTTCCAAGGCTGCTGGCCACCCTGGGAGGAATCAACTCTTTTGGGCCATTTCCCAACAATTCTGGTGGCCTAGTCTACGTGCTGATGTAACTGCCTTTGTAGCTGCCTGTTACGTGTGTGCTCAGAGTAAGACTCCATGACACCTTCCAGTGGGCCTCCTACAACCCATACCCAATGGAGAAAGGCCCTGGACCCACCTGTCTATGGATTTCATTGTGGAGTTACCCAACTCCCAGGGCAATACAGTTATCCTTATGGTGGTTGACCGGTTCTCAAAGATGTGTCATTGTATTCCACTTAAGAAGTTGCCTACTTCTAAGGAAATGGTTTTCATTTTTGCTTGGGAGATCTTTCGCTTACATGGGCTACCCAAGGTGATTGTCTCGGACAGGGGTAGTCAGTTTGTGTCCAGGTTCTGGGAAGCCTTTTGTGCGCAGTTGGGAAATCAGCTTGCTTTCTACTCTGGGTATCACCCGCAGTCTAATGGGGCCACAGAAAGAGCCAATCAGTCCTTGGAGCAATTCCTACGTTGCTATATTTCTGACCATCATAACAACTGGTCAGACCTATTACCATGGGCAGAGTTTGCTCAAAATCGTGCCTTGAATTCTGCTTCCCGATTGTCCCCGTTAATGGCGAATTATGGTTTACAACCTTCCATGTGGCCTGACTCATTTGTTCCGCAGAATATTCCTGCTTTAGAGGAGCATCTCCGTGGTCTTCGTTCCACTTGGGCACAAGTCCAAGAGGCTTTGCAACATGCTAATGATAGGTACAGACACCATGCTGACCACGGACACCTGCCGGTGCCTTCCTACTAGGTTGGGAACCTCGGTTTATTGGGCCTTTCCGTATTCTTTGCAGGATTAACCTAGTAGCTTACGCATTAGACCTTCCTTCTAATATGTGTATTTCAAATGTATTTCATGTCTCCTTATTAAAACCTTTGGTCTGCAACCACTTTACCACCTCGGTGCCACGTCCTCACCCTGTACAGGTTGAGAACCATGAGGACTATGAAGTACAGTCCATTGTTGACTCCCGTAGGTTCCATGGGCGCATACAGTACCTGGTGTATTGGAAAGGGTACGGTCCGGAGGAACGCTCTTGGGTCTCATCCTCAGATGTACTTGCCCCTGTCCTCCTATTTATTATTTATTTATTAAAATACAATAGAAAAAAGACACATATGGAAGAGACAAAGTGAGCTGCGCACCCCGAAACTACGTATGTAAAAAAGAAGAATTTTCCCCGGTGGGGCTTTAAAACAGCAATGAGCAAACTCAAAAAGAGTAGTCTAATGAATGTAAACAATTATTTTAATAATGACAACTCATGTTCAAGGGCATAGTTAGATGGATTAAACTCGGTACATACCAAATCTGGTCCAATAACACAATTCATATTCCACAGTACAATAAAAACGCACAGATACACATCATTTCATGTCATTAACATTCCACAATAGAAAACATGGTACATATCGTTACATTTCATCATGTTGTAGGGTATATAAGCCCCAACGCGTTTTGACCCTAATACGGTCTCTTCAGGGGGACAAATGGATCTAAAAATATATATAGCATATGTACATAATTAGAAAAATATAACATCCTTCATCACATTAAAATAAATTGAGAGAGCAGGTTTTTACCGTTTAAAAGTGGAATGGGTGCTATATGGTCCAAGATAGGAGAAACCATTGGAGAAACCGGAGGGCCCAAAGGCCGCCAACGTCCCCCCGTCATGGAAGAGGAGCCGACCCCAAGGGGCTTGCAGGGAGCCACACTGTCTGCGCCCCCCCATGTGGGAGAGGGAGCACGCACCTGCAACGAACACCCATAATAGCCATCATCAGTCAAGGGAAATAATAATAGTATTATAAATATTTCTAAATGGGTATGTTAGATCTGACCAAGGATATTGTCACGGGCATGGCCAGAGCGGAGGCTGTTGGAGAGGACTGTGTGCAAGCCTGTTGCCCACCGATTATGGGCCCTAGCATTTGAGGTGAATGAGAAATCCAGTCTGAACTGTATTAATCGGACTCAGTCATGTATATATTGTATGGGGACTCCTTACTGTATATTTGTGTCCCTGAAGAGGGAGGGGGGATTCCTCCAGCAGCCCCCTGCTGATAAGACTGATTCATTCTGCTGGGACACATCCTGTGAGGAGATGCTGGTGTTATCAACATGTGTTTATGTTAATTGAGAGAGCTGATCACATTAGCCACCAGCCCTGGCTAATAGACGAATGGTCTAGGCTGAGGAGGGGGGAGATTGTTGTTTGTATTGTTAATTGTATTAATGTGTGAAGCCCGGTGCCCACAAGACTGTCATCTGGTCTGGGTACATTTTGTAGTAAATTAGGTCATGTTAATTAGGTTAGCTTTGAGTCATCCCTGATATAAAAAGGTCTGTGAGATCTCAAAATAAAGGCAGTTCTGATGTACTCCAAGACTGGTGTTGTCTAGTTCTTGGGGTTTCTATAGCCAGATCCATTGGACTCGTGTTCCAGAACTTAGGAAGCGGTGTATGACGGAAGCACTCAAGCGGAGTGTGGGGCGTTCCGTGACATTGGTGGCAAGCAGCGGGAAAGCTTCCTGAAGTCTGAAGTCTGGGACATCCAAACCTCCAACTGGATCCAAGATCAGCATAGCAGACTTCAGTCACCCCAGCGGAGATATGGACCTGGCATCAGAATTCCCGGGGCTGCTGCGGATCATCCTTTCAACGTACACCAGGACTGTGTCTGAGGATGAATACCTGGAGCTCAGGCAGCTGATTCGGGTGGAGCTCTGGATTGCAGCCCTCCGTCTCGCTGGTATAAAACAGGGCAAGTGCTTTCCAACCCAAGAGCAACGGGCCAGTGACCAACGGGCATTGCGGATGGCATTCCTGGGAGAGCAGCCCCAGGAGCAATGGGTGACTGAGTTGGACAGGTTGGTCCAGCAGGAGATAGAGCTGGACAATCGATATCGGGCTCTGCAATGGCACGCAGAGGAGGGATATTTAGGGGAGACAACAGAATGCTCTCCGGAGGGATATGACTTTGGCGGCCCTGGATTGCTGTGGGAGAACCTTACAGATCTTTTTATGTTTGGCGATGAAGGGGAACCTGACCTTGAGGACATGAGAGACTATAGAGAGTCTATGCTCGGTCTTGCAGGGGTCTCAGAGCTCAAACCTGATCTGGACCATTTGCTAAGGAAGGAGCAGCATCTGGAAAGGGCATACAGGAAACTGCTAGAACAAGTTCAGCAGCATGCCAGAGAATCGGCAGTGGAAAATCCGGAGATTGCCGTCCCCAAACCTGAAGTGCTGACAACAGGGCAGAGCTCTGCTAACCTCTGTCCAGAAATGATAACATCCTCTGGGTTCCATGGACAGGAGATGGTGAACCCCTATTCCCCGACATCAGTTGCAGAGACATGGGATTTGATAGACTTTTCTGCTGAGGAAGAACAACCTGATGAGCCTCCAGCAGAAGAGCTGCTATCAGGGCCAAAGTTCACTGTGTTCTGCCCAGCACCAACAGTGGCTTCGGCCTTCCTGAGAGAAGAGGTAGTCGGCCTTTCTCCCACAACACTGACAGGGACATGTGATTTTCTGCCAGCAGCATCTATGGAGTTAAAACAAACTTCTCCAGCTGAAGATCTGGTAACTGAACAGAGGGTCCAAGACCTCTGTCCCACACTTTTACCACTTCCAGAGACTGGGGATTTAATAGACATTTCTGTAGAGGAGGAACCACCTAGCAAACCCCCAGCAGAAGTGCTGGCAACCGGACAGAGGGTCCAAGACCTCTGCCCCACACCTGCAGCAATTGTGGAGGCTCAGGGTGAGAAGATGGCAATCACTTCCCAGCAGCAGATACAGGGGGAGAAGGGAGAGGAGGTGTGTGTTGTCCCTCCCCAACAGTTGGCCAGGGTGGAGGAAGTGGGCTTTCCTCCCCAGCAAAGATCCGTGTACCTGGGAGACAGTACCATCGACATGTCGTCCCAGCAGCCAGATGAGGGAATGGAAAAGGAAGCAGCCGGCTCACCTCCCCAATGGCAGCTACACAGTTTGGGAGTGGAGGAAGCCAGCTGCCTGCCCCAACAGTTAGCCGGAGCAGAGGATGCGGAGTCCCCAGCAGAAGTGCTGGCAACAGGGCAGAGTGCTACCAACCTCTGCCCAGCACCGGCAACAACTACAGAGTTCCAGGGAGGCGGGGCAGTCGGCCTCCCTCTCCAACAGTTAGCCGGAACAGATGGTGTGGGGTTTCCAGCAGAAGGGCTGGCAACATGGCCGAGGACTGCTGGACTCTGCCCTCAACTAACAGAGGATGGATTTCCTGTGAAGGTGGATGGAACTTCAGTCTCCACCTGTATACCCCAGGGATGCTGGGCAGTGGGCCCAGATCCCCAACAGCATGACAGAGTAAGCCCAGTCACCCTGTCTTCTCTCCAGCGGCAGATATGTTCTCTGAGAGAGGCAGAGGATGGCTGGGTGAGTAATGCACTGTTTGGGATAATTTGTTTGGGGTACTGTGTGGGTACAGGCAGTAGAGGACTGGAGCTGTTTACTAACTTCGGAGTCAACCCGTCTGGGGTCTCCTCCTGTGTTAGTCTCCTGCCGAAAGGGGAGAAATGTCACGGGCATGGCCAGAGCGGAGGCTGTTGGAGAGGACTGTGTGCAAGCCTGTTGCCCACCGATTATGGGCCCTAGCATTTGAGGTGAATGAGAAATCCAGTCTGAACTGTATTAATCGGACTCAGTCATGTATATATTGTATGGGGACTCCTTACTGTATATTTGTGTCCCTGAAGAGGGAGGGGGGATTCCTCCAGCAGCCCCCTGCTGATAAGACTGATTCATTCTGCTGGGACACATCCTGTGAGGAGATGCTGGTGTTATCAACATGTGTTTATGTTAATTGAGAGAGCTGATCACATTAGCCACCAGCCCTGGCTAATAGACGAATGGTCTAGGCTGAGGAGGGGGGAGATTGTTGTTTGTATTGTTAATTGTATTAATGTGTGAAGCCCGGTGCCCACAAGACTGTCATCTGGTCTGGGTACATTTTGTAGTAAATTAGGTCATGTTAATTAGGTTAGCTTTGAGTCATCCCTGATATAAAAAGGTCTGTGAGATCTCAAAATAAAGGCAGTTCTGATGTACTCCAAGACTGGTGTTGTCTAGTTCTTGGGGTTTCTATAGCCAGATCCATTGGACTCGTGTTCCAGAACTTAGGAAGCGGTGTATGACGGAAGCACTCAAGCGGAGTGTGGGGCGTTCCGTGACAGATATGTTGTCTGTATACAATTATATATATATATGTATATATGGCGGTGATGTGTCCTATGAAAATGAGTATATAAGTGTAGATAGTAATAGGGTAGGGCATTATAGTGGTATCAAGAGGAAAAAAGTGTTGATGAACAATGATGGTGAGGTGAAGTGATGTGCTGCAATTTGAAGGGTGATGTGCTGGGGAACTATAAAGTGTATAGGTGGCATATGTGATGCATGAGTGGATTGTGAAGGATGCATGATGTGTGCCAACTGACAGAAACGAAAAACAAAAAACAAAAAGGATTAGAAAAATAACAGCTAAAGTGAAACATTGTGAGTGAACAAAAATAGTGAAATGAGCCTAAAAGTGTAAATAAGTGATAGTAGAGTGTGGTGTAATGGGGAATGATGTGATTAAAGAAATGTGATTTACCTTGCTATAATTAGTGTAGGCTGTATTATACTTTAAACATGTAAAGCTTATTAAATATTTACAAACCTGACTGCCGATGTGCAGTGAAGGCAAGGACTCAATGCCGAAAGAATGAAAGTAAAAGTGGATTCAGCACCATCCATCCTGGCCTGCAGATAATGATTACTTAATGTTCAATCATCAGTCTGTTTTCTAACTGTTTCTATCTGTCTGTTTCTATCTGTCTGTTTCCAATCATCAGTCTGTTTAAACCTAAGATTAGGCAAATGGGTAGTCGCACACAGGCGCAAATGCTCCCCCCTCCCCCCAGGGGCTGACGCACAGGCCGCTAAACAAGGCTGCCCACATGTGGGTCCCTCGGCGTCCCGGAAGACCCGAAGGTCCCGACCACTGCCATCATCTCCGCTACAATACGCGTGACGTCATGGCGTCGTGCGCATGCTGGGCCTCACGCATGCGCACTTCGCCACAAAGTGTCCGGAGATGATCAAGGGACGCCGTCGACAAGGGAAAGCCCTCCTTGGCGGCCGTGGGCAGTGCCCTGCTGCCGACCTGAGCAGAACGGGGGGGCCATGCGGGAACTCCACATGCCCCCCTTGCTGGGAAGCCGCGAGGGGTCAGGTCCCACCCCCTGAAGGGGCAGAAGACAGGCCATGCTGAGCCCACCAGAATTCACAACGGTCCACACATCAATATCCTGAAGGCGTTGGTTGCGCCATCAGGGTGTTAAGTGATTATACTCTAGGGTCATAAGGTGCCAAAAAATGAGAAGAAGGTGGTTTTGAGTTTTTAGAATTTCGCACAAGAGCTGTGTGCGGATCTCCTGGCCCCACCCTCCTGCATACATGGTTCAATTACGTAGGACATCAGATATCATGTGGGATATCTGAGCATCATGCAAATTAAGGGTTAAAAGTGCCCCCTAACGCATGGAAGGGAAAAAGATCGGATCTCAATCTGATCCCCATTTGAGTACCAAATGGCACACGCAAGAAGGGTAAGGATAACAGGAAAGGCACACGGCTCATGTCTTGTCTCTGATGTGTCATGGTGGGGAAGGGGTATTTAACCACCCAAATTTTAGAAAATACAATAGAAAAAAGACACACATGGAAGAGACAAAGTGAGCTGCGCACCCCGAAACTATGTAAAAAAGAAGAATTTTCCCCGGTGGGGTTTTAAAACAGCAATGAGCAAACTCAAAAAGAGTAGTCTAATGAATGTAAACAATTATTTTAATAATGACAACCCATGTTCAAGGGCATAGTTAGATGGATTAAACTCGGTACATACCAAATCTGGTCCAATAACACAATTCATATTCCACAGTACAATAAAAATGCACAGATACACATCATTTCATGTCATTAACATTCCACAATAGAAAACATGGTACATATCGTTACATTCCATCATGTTGTAGGGTATATAAGCCCCAACGCGTTTCGACCTTAATACGGTATCTTCAGGGGGACAAAGGGATCTAAAAAAATATATATAGCATATGTACATAATTAGAAAAACATAACATCCTTCATCACATTAAAATGAATTGAGAGAGCAGGTTTTTACCGTTTAAAAGTGGAATGGGTGCTATATGGTCCAAGATAGGAGGAACCGTTGGAGGAACCGGAGGGCCTGAAGGCCGCCAACGTCCCCCCGTCGTGGAAGAGGAGCCGAACCCAAGGGGCTTGCAAGGAGCCACACTGTCTGCACCCCCCCACGTGGGGAGAGGGAGCACGCACCTGCAACGAACACCCATAATAGCCATCATCAGTCAAGGGAAATAATAATAGTATTATAAATATTTCTAAATGGGTATGTTAGAGCTGACCAAGGATATGTTGTCTGTATACAATTATATATGTGTATATATGGCGGTGATGCGTCCTATGAAAATGAGATCTTTTCCGATCTTTTCCCTTTCCATGCGTTAGGGGGCACTTTTAACCCTTAATTTGCATGATGCTCAGATATCCCACATGATATCTGATGTCCTACGTAATTGAACCATGTATGCAGGAGGGTGGGGCCAGGAGATCCGCACACAGCTCTTGTGCGAAATTCTATAAACTCAAAACCACCTTTTTCTCATTTTTTGGCACCTTATGACCCTAGAGTATAATCACTTAACACCCTGATGGCGCAACCAACGCCTTCAGGATATTGATGTGTGGACCGTTGTGAATTGTGGTGGGCTCGGCATGGCCTGTCTTCCGCCCCTCCAGGGGGCGGGACCTGACCCCTCACGGCTTTCCGGCAAGGGGGGGCATGTGGAGTTCCCGCATGCCCCCCCTGTTCTGCTCAGGTCAGCAGCAGGGCACTGCCCGCGGCCACCAAGGAGGGCTTTCCCTTGCCGGCGGTGTCCCTTGATCATCTAAGGACACTTTGTGGCGAAGTGCGCATGCGTGAGGCCCAGCATGCGCATGACGCCATGACATCACGTGTATTGCGGTGGAGATGATGGCAGTGGTCAGGGCCTTCGGGTCTTCCGGGATGCCGAGGGACCCACACGTGGGCCGCCTTGTTTAGTGGCCTGTGCGTCAGCCCCCGGGGGGGAGGGGGGAGCATTTGCGCCTGTGTGCGACCACCCATTTGCCTAATCTTAGGTATAAAACAGACTGATGATTGAACATTAATTAATCATTATCTGCAGGCATTGAGTCATTATCGGCATTGAGTCCTTGGCTTCACTGCACACCGGCAGTCAGGTTTGTAAATATTTAATAAGCTTTACATGTTTAAAGTATAATACAGCCTACATTAATTATAGCAAGGTAAATCACATTTCTTCAATCACATCATTCCCCATTACACCACACTCTAATATCACTTATTTACACTTTTAGGTTCATTTCACTATTTTTGTTCACTCACAATGTTTCACTTTAGCTGTTATTTTTCTAATCCTTTTTGTTTTTTGTTTTTCGTTTCTGTCAGTTGGCACACATCATGCATCCTTCACAATCCACTCATGCATCACATATGCCACCTATACACTTTGTAGTTCCCCAGCACATCACCCTTCAATTTGCAGCACATCACTTCACCTCACCATCATTGTTCATCAAGACTTTTTTCCTCTTGATACCACTATAATGCCCTACCCTATTACTATCTACACTTATATACTCATTTTCATAGGACACATCACCGCCATATATACGTATATATAATTGTATACAGACAACATATCCTTGGTCAGCTCTAACATACCCATTTATAAATACTTATAATACTATTATTATTTCCCTTGACTGATGATGGCTATTATGGGTGTTCCTTGCAGGTGCGTTCTCCCTCTCCCCACGTGGGGGGGCACAGACAATGTGGCTCCTTGCAAGCCCCTTGGGGTCGGCTCCTCTTCCACAACGTGGGTGACGTTGGCGGCCTTCGGGCCCTCCAGTTCCTCCAATGGTTCCTCCTATCTTGGACCATATAGCACCCATTCCACTTTTAAACGGTAAAAACCTGCTCTCTCAATTCATTTTAATGTGATGAAGGATGTTATATTTTTCTAATTATGTACATATGCTATATATATTTTTTTAGATCCATTTGTCCCCCTGAAGAGACCGTATTAAGGTCGAAACGCGTTGGGGCTTATATACCCTACAACATGATGGAATGTAACAATATGTACCATGTTTTCTATTGTGGAATGTTAATGACGTGAAATGATGTGTATCTGTGCATTTTTATTGTACTGTGAAATATGAATTGTGTTATTGGACCAGATTTGGTATGTACCGAGTTTAATCCATCTAACTATGCCCTTGAACATGGGTTGTCATTATTAAAATAATTGTTTACATTCATTAGACTACTCTTTTTGAGTTTGCTCATTGCTGTTTTAAAGCCCCACCGGGGAAAATTCTTCTTTTTTACATACGTAGTTTTGAGGTACGCAGCTAACTTTGTCTCTTCCATATGTGTCTTTTTTCTATTGTATTTTCTAAAATTTGGGTGGTTAAACACCCCTTCCCCACCATGACACATCAGAGACAAGACATGAGCCGTGTGCCTTTCCTGTTATCCTCACCCTTCTTGCGTGTGCCATTTGGTACTCAAATGGGGATCAGATTGAGATCCGATCTTTTCCCTTTCCATGCGTTAGGGGGCACTTTTAACCCTTAATTTGCATGATGCTCAGATATCCCACATGATATCTGATGTCCTACGTAATTGAACCATGTATGCAGGAGGGTGGGGCCAGGAGATCTGCACACAGCTTTAGTGCGAAATTCTATAAACTCAAAACCACCTTCTTCTCATTTTTTGGCACCTTATGACCCTAGAGTATAATCACTTAACACCCTGATGGCGCAATCAACGCCTTCAGGATATTGATGTGTGGACAGTTGTGAATTCCGGTGGGCTCGGCATGGCCTGTCTTCCGCCCCTCCAGGGGGCGGGGCCTGACCCCTCACGGCCTTCCGGCAAAGGGGAGGCATGTGGAGTTCCCGCATGGCCCCCCGTTCTGCTCAGGTCGGCAGCAGGGAACTGCCCACAGCCACCGAGGAGGGCTTTCCCTTGCCGACAGCGTCTCTTGATCATCTCCGGACACTTAGTGGCGAAGTGGCATGCGTGAGGCCCAGCATGCGCACAACGCCATGACGTCACGCGTATTGCAGCGGAGATGACGGCAGTGGTCGGGGCCTTCGGGTCTTCCGGGACGCCGAGGACCCACACGTGGGCCGCCTTGTTTAGCAGCCTGTGCGTCAGCCCCCGGGGGGAGGGGGGAGCATTTGCGCCTGTGTGCGACCACCCATTTGCCTAATCTTAGGTATAAAACAGACTGATGATTGAACATTAATTAATCATTATCTGCAGGTCAGGATGGATGGTGCTGCATCCACTTTTACTTTCAGTCTTTAGGCATTGAGTCCTTGCCTTCACTGCACATCAGCAGTCAGGTTTGTAAATATTTAATAAGCTTTACATGTTTAAAGTATAATACAGCCTACACTAATTATAGCAAGGTAAATCACATTTCTTCAATCACATCATTCCCCATTACACCACACTCTACTATCACTTATTTACACTTTTAGGTTCATTTCACTATTTTTGTTCACTCACAATGTTTCACTTTAGCTGTTATTTTTCTAATCCTTTTTGTTGTTTGTTTTTCGTTTCTGTCAGTTGGCACACATCATGCATCCTTCACAATCCACTCATGCATCACATATGCCACCTATACACTTTTTAGTTTCCCAGTACATCACCCTTCAATTTGCAGCACATCACTTCACCTCACCATCATTGTTCATCAACACTTTTTTCCTCTTGATACCACTATAATGCCCTACCCTATTATTATCTACACTTATATACTCATTTTCATAGGACACATCACCGCCATATATACATATATATTATTGTATACAGACAACATATCCTTGGTCAGCTCTAACACACCCATTTAGAAATATTTATAATACTATTATTATTTCTCTTGACTGATGATGGCTATTATGGGTGTTTTTTGCAGGTGCGTGTTCCCTCTCCCCACGTGGGGGGGCCCTCCGGTTCCTCCAACGGTTCCTCCTATCTTGGACCATATAGCACCCATTCCACTTTTAAACAGTAAAAACCTGCTCTCTCAATTCATTTTAATGTGATGAAGGATGTTATATTTTTCTAATTATGTACATACCCTATATATATTTTTTTAGATCCATTTGTCCCCCTGAAGAGACCATATTAAGGTCGAAACGCTTTGGGGCTTATATACCCTATAACATGATGGAATGTAACGATATGTACCATGTTTTCTATTCTGGAAGGTAATGACATGAAATGATGTGTATCTGTGCGTTTTTATTGTACTGTGGAATATGAATTGTGTTATTGGACCAGATTTGGTATGTTCCGAGTTTAATTCATCTAACTATGCTCTTGAACATGGGTTGTCATTATTAAAATAATTGTTTACATTCATTAGACTACTCTTTTTGAGTTTGCTCATTGCTGTTTTAAAGCCCCACCGGGGAAAATTCTTCTTTTTTATTAATCAAAATGCTTAACCTACGCAGTCTTACCAAAAGGCGTCGATGCGAAAATCAAAAGACTTTGCCATTAAAAGACCTTAGTAGAGCCAGCATACCAGCATGACAACATACAAAATCAAAACCTGGGGGTCTGTCCATCACACCCCAATAAAATTAGGTGACTCCAAAAGCTTGTACAAAAAGTTTAGTTTTCAATTTCTTTCGAAATTTCTGAAAATCATTCTCAAGTCTCAGTTTCAGAGGCAAGGAGTTCCAAAATTCAGCTCCTTGTACCTCACTCGTTCTCCCTCCGCATGTTTTCTTTTTAAATTTTGAAATCTTCAATATGGCCAAGTTCGCAGATCTCAAGGATTGGGTAGGCACATACTTGATAAATTTTTCCTTCAGGTACTCTGGGCCACATCCTTATGGACAAGATGTCCAGTTTTGAACAGAACACGTTCTTTCACGGGCAGCCAATGCATGGCTCTAAAAGATGGAGTGATGTGGTCATGACGACCAGCACCCAACAATAACCTAGCTGCGTCATTCTGAATCAACTGGAGCTTGTAGATGGTACAAGCAGGCAAACCCAGGTACAGGGCATTGCAGTAGTCCAGTCGACTGCTGATAATGGCATTGACCATGGCGATCTTATCAGAGTCTGTGATATAGCGAAAAGTTGACCACAGGAGTCTCAGGTAGAAATGGCATGAACTCACCACCTGATTTAGAGTGGCTGGAATCAGAAAAGGTTTAAAAGATTCTGGCCAAGACAGAAACAAGTTGGAATACACCTGGTTACTGAAGATGATGCATTCAGTTTTGGTGCCATTTAGTTTTAGATAATTGGTACCCATCCAGGATTGGATTTCCTCCAAGCAGGAGGACAGCATGACCTGATTCCCCCCTTTCTTGGATAATTTGAAGTAGATCTGGGTGTCGTCAGCATAGACATGGAAAGGGAGGTTGTAACGGCAAATGATGTACAGCAGCGGCCTCATATAGATGTTAAAAAGGATCAGAGATCCTTGTGGGACCCCGCAAGACAGGGAACTATCAGAGGAATAAAATGGTTCCAGCTTTATCCTCTGAACCCTGTTTTGCAGGAACGAGGCAACCCATGCCAGAGCTATGCCATCCATTCCCGCCACCATATTCAACCCATCCACAAGTATAGAATGGTCGATGGTGTCAAAAGCTGCCGACAGATCCAGAAGTACCGAGGCCGAAGCTTCATTCTCATCCAAGGCCAAGAGTAGATCATCCTGCACTTTTACCAGGGCTGTTTCCGAACCTCTCCCAGGTCGGAATCCTGACTGGAAGTCATCAAAAATTTTATTAGACTCCAGGTGAGGTTGAAATTGCCATAATGCAGCTTGCTCCATGATTTTAGCCAAAAACGGCAGGGTGGAAATAGGACGATTGTTGCTCAACACGGTGCGCTCCACGTTAGCTTTCTTTAGCAGGGATATAACTACCGCCTGCTTCAGAATACATAGAACGACCCCGGTAGCAAATGACACACTAACAATGTCTGCAATAAAAGGCGCCAGAGCATCTGAGGAGTCCTTCACCAACTGTGCAATGCAGGGATCAAGTGATGACGACGAGGCTCTGAGAGACTTGAGAATGGCTTTAATATCTTCTGGAGTCACCGGATAAAATACCGAACAATGGGTCCCTGCATATGGTGGGCATATTTCTTCCACCTCCACTGATAAAATGTTTTTCCTGATAGTTTCTATTTTCTCTTTAAAATAACGGGATAAAATTTCGCATAATTCAACAGAGTTTTTCTCTTCAGGTTGACCACACGTGGGATTGGCCAATCGCCTGGCCACCCTGAAGAACTCTGCCGGTGCGTTAGCCGCATTTTTTATTTTGTTTGTAATTTTTTTTCTTGCCATTTCTGATACCTTCCTTGTAATTTTTTTAATTAATCATATCATTTAATTTTAATAATTAATTTGGAGATTTTCTCCATGCTCTTTCAGCAGCCCTACATTGCCATTTTAATTCTCTTGTCTCCTGAAAGTACCAAAGCTGATTTTTCTCAGGTTCCCTAATTATAGAGAATTTTTTTAAAGGAGCTAGGGAATCAAGGGTTTTTATAATGGCAGCGTTGAAAAAGTCAATTTTTCCAGCAATGAACTCAGATTTTAAAAAACTTATATATCTATGTTTTTCACAAAATGTCTGCCAAATCATCTGCAGACACTTTGGATATATTCCGTATAATTTTTACGGGGATGTTTCTATTAGGAATATGAGGTTCCTTTTTATTCACTTTTAAATCATGGGTAAACCAGATTAAATGATGGTTGCTCCAAATTATCTCAAGGGATGGAAAGAACTTAAGTAGAAACCCACCATATAGAACCCAATCCAGAGTGTGGCCTGCTGTATGAGTGGGGCCGCTAACACCCTGGATATACCCCACGCTCGCAGCAAAATTGATCAGCTGCTGGGCGACTACACCCTGTTCCAAATTATTATGCCAATGATATTTTTCTCATTTACCTAAATAATTGATGTAAACAACAGTCAGCATAATTCTCATGTTATCAATTATTAACAGTACAATTCAAATTTTATTGAACAAACCTCCTAATAATAATAGGTTTTTTTTCAAAATAAAAACTAACAATGCATTGTTCCAAATTATTACACACAGCAAGTTTCAAAACACTTTATAGGTTGTAAAGAACTGAAAATTGTCATTTGTTGTGTTTGCAGCATATTTACTGAAATCAAAAGCTATTTCAATCAAACTTTGAACAACATTTTAACTTTTTAAACAATTTTAACAGATCACGTTACATTTTAACATAGGACCCCTTATTTGATAGCAGCGTCACAAGTCTTGCATCCATTGAACTTGTGAGTTTTTGGACAGTTTCTGCTTGAATTTGCTTGTAAGATGTCAGAATAGCCTCCCAGAGCTGCTGTCTGGATGTAAACTGCCTCCCACCCTGATAGATCTTTTGCTTGAGGATGCTCCTTTTTCTTCCCCATATTGCTTGAAAAGGGTGCTCTGCTTAACCACTTGCCGACCGCCTCACGCAGATATACTGCGGCAGAATGGCATGGGCAGGCAAAGTAACGTATGGGTACGCTACTTGCCTCCCACGGGCGGGGGGTCTGATAGGACCCCCTGGTGCTCGAGGCGGTTGGCATCTGTCCCCGAGCGATCAGAGGTGAGGGGGAGGCCATCCATTCATGGCCACCCCCTTGTGATCACTCCCAGCCAATGACAATCTTCCTCTGCTGCTGTAATGTAAACAGCGGCAGAGGAAGTGATGTCATCTCTCCTCGGCTCTGTATTTTCCCTTCCGGCGCTGAGGAGAGAAGACATCTGAGTAAGTGCACAACACGCACACTTACAGTAAAACACACCAGGCACATTTTACACCGCCCATCACTCCCCAATCACCCCCTGATCACCTCCTAATCACCCCCCCTGTCACAGTGACACCAAGCAGTTTTTTTTTCTGATTACTGCATTGGTGTCAGTTTGTGACAGTTAGAAGTGGTAGGGCAGTTAGTGTTAGCCCCCTTTAGGTCTAGGATACCCCCCTAACCCCCTAATAAAGATTTAACCCGTTGATCACCCCCCGTTGCCAGTGGCACTAAGCAATCGTTTTCCTGATCGCTGTATTAATGTCACTGGTGACGCTAGTTAGGGAGGTAAATATATAGGTTCGCCGTCAGCGTTTTATAGCGTCAGGGACCCCCATATACTACCTAATAAAGGTTTTAATCCCCTGATTGCCCCCTAGTTAACCCTTTCACCAGTGATCACCGTATAACTGTTACGGGTGATGCTGGTTAGTTAGTTTATTTCTTATAGCGTCAGGGCACCCGCCGTTTATTACCTAATAAAGGTTTAGCCCCCTGATCACCCGGCGGTGATACAACTTAGGTTTTAGGGTCAGATAGGGTCTGCGTCGCCCCAGGCAGCGCCATGTTAGCGCCAGTACCGCTAACACTCACGCACGCAGCATGCACCTCCCTTAGTGGTATAGTATCTGAACGGATCAATATCTGATCCGATCAGACCTATACTAGTGTCCCCAGCAGTTTAGGGTTCCCAAAAATGCAGTGTTAGCGGGATCAGCCGAGATACCTGCTAGCACCTGCGTTTTGCCCCTCCACCCGGCCCAGCCCAGCCCAGCCAAGTGCAGTATCGATCGATTACTGTCACTTACAAAACACTAAACGCATAACTGCAGCGTTCGCAGAGTCGGGCCACATACCTGCGATCGCTAACAGTTTTTTTGGTAGCGTTTTGGTGAACTGGCAAGCACCAGCCCCAGGCAGCGTCAGGTTAGTGCCAGTAGCGCTAACACCCACGCACGCACTGTACACCTCCCTTAGTGGTATAGTATCTGAACGGATCAATATCTGATCCGATCAGATCTATACTAGCGTCCCCAGCAGTTTAGGGTTCCCAAAAACGCAGTGTTAGCGGGATCAGCCCAGATACCTGCTAGCACCTGTGTTTTGCCCCTCCGCCCGGCTGAGCCCAGTTCACCCAAGTGCAGTATCGATCGATCACTGTCACTTACAAAACAGTAAACACACATAACTGCAGCTTTTGCAGAGTCAGGCCTGATCCCTGCGATCGCTAACAGTTTTTTTAGTAGCATTTTGGTGAACTGGCAGGCACCAGCCCCAGGCAGCGTCAGATTAGTGCCAGTAGCGCTAACACCCACGCATGCACCGTACACCTCCCTTAATGGTATAGTAACTGAATGGATCAATATCTGATCCGATTAGATCTATACTAGCATCCCCAGCAGTTTAGGGTTCCCAAAAACGCAGTGTTAGCGGGATCAGCCGAGATACCTGCTAGCACCTGCGTTTTGCCTCTCTGCCCAGCCCACCCAAGTGCAGTGTTGATCGATCACTGTCACTTACAAAACACTAAACATGTAACTGCAGTGTTCGAAGAGTCAGGCCTGATCCCTGCGATCGCTAACAGTTTTTTTGGTAGCGTTTTGGTGAACTGGCTAGCACCAGCAGCCTAGTACTCCCTGGTCGTAGTCAAACCAGCACTGCAGTAACACTTGGTGACGTGGCGAGTCCCATAAGTGCAGTTCAAGCTGGTGAGGTGGCAAGCACAAGTAGTTACATAGTTACATAGATAGATAGTTAATCAGGTTGAAAAAAGTCACAAGTCCATCCAGTTCAACCTTAAAAACAATAAATAAAATAAAAAATATCGTACAATCCAATATACCCAATTTTATACCCTCAGTTGATCCAGAGGAAGGCAAAAAACCCCAGCAGAGCATGCTCCAATTTGCTACAGCAGGGGAAAAAATTCCTTCCTGGTCCCCCAAGAGGCAATTGGATTTTCCCTGGATCAACTTTACCTATAAATGTTAGTACCCAGTTATATTATGTACATTTAGGAAAGTATCCAGGCCTTTCTTAAAGCAATTTACTGAGCTGGCCAGAACCACCTCTGGCTGGAGTCTATTCCACATTTTCACAGCTCTTACTGTGAAGAAACCTTTGCGTATTTGGAGATGAAATCTCTTTTTCTCTAGACGTAAAGAGTGCCCACATGTCCTCTGGGTTGACCATAAAGAGAATAACTCAACACCAAGATCACTATATGGACCCCTTATATATTCGAACATGTTGATCATATCCCCCCTTATTTTCCTTTTCTCAAGAGTGAATAATTTCAGTTCCTCTAATCTTTCCTCATAGCTGAGCTCCTCCATGCCTCTTATCAGTTTGGTTGCCCTTCTCTGCACTTTCTCCAGTTCCCCGATATCCTTTTTGAGAACTGGTGCCCAAAACTGAACTGCATATTCCAGATGAGGTCTTACTAATGATTTGTAGAGGGGCAAAATTATATCTCTTTCTCTAGAGTCCATACCTCTCTTAATAAAAGAAAGGACTTTGGAAACCGCAGCTTGGCATTGCATGCTATTATTGAGCTTATGATCTACCAAAACACCCAGATCCTTCTCCACCACGGATTCCCCCAGTTGTACTCCCCCTAGCATGTATGATGCATGCATATTCTTAGCCCCCAAGTGCATAACTTTACATTTATCAACATTAAACCTCATCTGCCACATAGTCACCCAATTAGACAGTGCATTGAGGTCGGCTTGTAAAGTGGAGACATCCTGTAAGGACGTTATTCCACTGCATAGCTTGGTGTCATCTGCAAAGACAGAAATGTTACTTTTTGATCCCAGTCCCTATATCATTTATAAAGATATTAAAAAGTAAGGGTCCCAGCACTGAACCTTGGGGTACACCACTGATAACCTTAGACCATTCAGAGTAAGAATCATTAACCACTACTCTCTGAATTCTGTCTTTTAGCCAGTTTTCTAACCATTTACATACTTTTTTTTCTAAGCCTGTAGACTTTACCTTACACATGAGCCGTGTGTGAGGAACTGTGTCGAACACTTTTGCAAAATCTAAGTATACCACATCCACAGCCACCCCTCTGTCCAAGTTTTACTTACCTCTTCATAAAAAGAAATCAGGTTTGTCTGACAACTTCTGTCTTTCATGAATCCATGCTGTTTGTTGCTTAAAATGTTTTTTTCCAGCAAGAACTCGTCTGTGTGGTCTTTTATTAAATGCTCCAGTATCCTCCCGACTATAGAAGTTAAACTAACAGGTCTATAGTTACTTAGTAACGACTTTGATCCCTTTTTAAATATAGGCACCACGTTCACCCTGCGCCAATCCAGTGGCACTGTTCCCGTCATTAAGGAGTCCCTAAAAATTAGATACAATGGGTTTGAAACTACAGAGCTCAATTCTCTTAGGATCTGTGGGTGGATGCCATCAGGTCCAGGTGCTTTATCCACCTTTATTCTGTCTAAATAATTCTGGACCATATCATTTTTGAGCCATTGTGGATCATTCGGGGCTGTGTTACTACCACCCCCATTATGGACATGAGCTCCCCCATGCTCCTTTGTATACACAGAACTGAAAAATGTATTTAATAAATTTGCCTTTTCTTTGTCCCCAGTCACCCACTCTAGATTATTTTGTAAAGGGCCTACATGCTCAGACCTGGCCTTTTTACTATTAATATATTTGAAGAGGTTTTTGGGGTTTGTCCTACTATCTTTTGCAATCTGTCGTTCGTTTTGAATTTTTGCATCCTTGATTTCCTTTTTACATGTTCTGTTAAATTCTTTGTAACATTTAAACGACACTAGTGTTCCTTAATTTTTATATTTTTTAAAAGCTCTTTTCTTATTGTTTATAGCTTCTTTAACTTTGGCCGTGAGCCACATTGGTTTTGTTTTTAGCCTTTTAAACTTATTACCCATGGGAATATACTTTGCAGGTGAGGTCCCAAACAGTCTTTTTGAAGAATTCCCATTTCTGTTCTGTGTTTATCAATGCAAATATTCCCTCCCAGTCTAAATCCTGGAGAGCAGCCCTCATCCTTGGAAAATTTGCTCTCTTGAAGTTAAGTGTTTTTATCTTTCCCGTACGTATTTCTTTTTTTTTTTCTTCTTTTTTTTTTTTTTTTTTTTGCCACATCAGCGAAGGGATGAACCATGGGAGTAGCTTTTTTCAAGTTGACGATCAAGAAAAATACCTCCCTTTTCCGTCACATCATTATGGCTTTAAACTATTGCATTGATTGGGAGATTTCTTAACACACATATTCAAGAATTACACCCCCCCCATTATTTCCAACATAGACCCTTAATTCCTTACTAGCCACCCTCCACCACCACCCACCACCCCCCCTATCCCCCACCCGAGACCATACTCCCTCACGTCTCCTGTTTTTTTTTTTTTTTTTTTTTATATTATTTACCCCCCCCTTAGCCATTCAAGATAACCATATCTCAGCTGCTTTTATAGAATTTTTAAATCTCTCCCATTCTCCCCACTTAGACCTAAACGCCTCCATTTTCATACCTTCACTGAACCTTAGATATTCCAAGTCCTGTGTCTCATTTATTTTATTGATCCATTCCCTCATGGTTGGCCTTTCTTTTCTATTCCAGTTTTTGGGGATTAGGCTCTTAGCTGCATCAATAAGGTGAGGAAGGAGTGATCTGAGGTAGGCCTTAGTATGCATCTCACTCAGGTGGAACAGAAGAGCCCTGGGATCCCTTGGCAAATCATATTTAGTAATCTCTTTAATATATTTTCTGATCTCATCCCAAAAGATCACTATCTCAGGACACGACCACCACACATGGGCCATCGTCCCAATTTCGCCACATCCCCTCCAACAAAGCTGAGATTTATCCTTATCGATTTTATGCATCTTATCCGGGGTCATGTACATTCTTGTTAAACACTTGTAATTTAACTCTAGGATTTTATAATTAACTGACGTGGTCAAAAGACGCTTTACTATCAGTTCCACTTCTGTCTCTGTAAATGTTAAACCTAGCTCCTTCTCCCATTTACTTATAAAAGACAAGGTGTCTACCCTCTTCAGCTCGACCAATATTTTATATATTCTAGAAAAACCACTTTTTTTTCGTCTCGTTCTATACATATTTTTTCTAATGGGAGTAGGTTATTCATTGTTCTAATAGGTTGCGGCAAAGATGCTACGAAGTGTTTTAACTGAGCGTAACGCCATGGATTAATATTCATCTTATCTCCTCTTTTCTTGAGCTCCTGAATTGAACAGATTTTCCCCCGGTCTATTACATCCTTTAATTGCAAATTCTCGTCTAAAAGCCATTTCCCGAACCACTCTTCCTTTCCCGGTGGGAAATATTCTACTTCCTTCAATGACATTAATGGTGAGTTGTATTGCCAGTGTTCCCTTTTATGAACCCGGTCCCATACTCCAAGTGCATGTCTAGTGATTTTGTGCATTTTTGTGTCTTGTTTTCTTAATTTTGGTGAGTACCATATTATTTTGTGAAGTTTTATCTTACTGATATTATTTTCAATTTCTACCCATTGTTTACCTCTGTTTTTAAACCAATCTATTACCCTCCCTAGTGCAATAGCTTCATAATATTTACTGATATCAGGTGCTCCCCATCCCCCTTTGTTTTTAGTGTTTATTAATTGATCATATTTTATCCGTGGGGTTTTCCCTTTCCATATGAATTTTAATATCATTGAGTGCAACCTTTTAAGATAACCAGACGGAAGAGCCACTGGGAGCATTTGCAATTTGTATGTAATTTTTGGTAATACAACCATTTTAAGTGAGCTAATTCTACCCGACCACGACAGTTGCCCCTGCTGTAATCTCTTTAGTCCTACTTTAACCTCGTTTAATAGCGGGATGAAATTGGCCTGGTATAGCTCTTCTACTGATGTTGTAATTTTAATTCCTAGATAGTTTAGGGCTTCCCTCTCCCACCTAAAAGGAAAATATTTTTGGTAAGCGAAGTCTCTTGTCTTGTTTGGGTTAATGTCTAGTACTTCTGATTTGGTGGTGTTTACTTTAAAATTAGACAATTTCCCGTACTCTTCTAATGTAGCTAGGACATTCGGAAGAGAAATTCTTGGATTAGTTATATAAAGGAGAATATCGTCCGCAAAAGCAGCGAGCTTATACTCAGTTCCCCCTATATTGACCCCGCCAATGTCAGGGTTCTGTCTTATCCTGGTAAGGAGGGGCTCCAAAACCATCAGGAAGAGCATTGGGGAGATTGGGCACCCCTGTCTTGTGCCGTTGTACATACTAAAAGGCTCGGACAAGATCCCGTTTATTTTTACTCTCGCTGATGGTTTTGTATAAAGCGCCTTTATCCAGCTGCAGATCCTCTCCCCATAGCCTACTTGTTTGAGTGTTTCTATCATGAAGTCCCAGTCTACTCTATCAAATGCTTTTTCAGCATCTATTGATAGCAGTAGACCTGGGACCCCACTCTTTTTAATTTCCTGAGTTATCAGTAGCGTCTTAATACTATTGTCCCTTCCTTGCCTACCTGGTATGAACCCCACTTGATCAGGGTGGATGATGTTTTTAATCGTTTGCTTTACTCTACCCGCGATAACTTTTGCAAAGATTTTTGTGTCGTTATTTAATAGGGAAATAGGCCTAAAACTAGAGCATAGTGTGTTGTCCTTGCCCTCCTTGTGAATGAGCGCTATAGTGGCTGCCAATGCGTCTCTACTCATTTCCCCTCTCTCTCCTATCTCATTCATATAGGTACATAATTTTGGTACTAACTGCTCTTGATATTTCTTATAATATAATACCGTCAGTCCGTCTGGGCCAGGGCTCTTTCCTGTCTGGGTCTCCTTGATAGCTTTCCTTACCTCAGCCTCTGTAATGGGGGCATCTAACACGAGACTCTCCTCTTTTGTTATCTTAATCATCCCAGTATCTTTTAGGTAGTTATTTATTTTTTCTCGTTTTTGCTCTCTCACTTTATCGTTATCCTTTGTATTTATTGAGTAGAGTTCCCCATAAAATTCCTGGAAGGTTTTTGCTATATCCTTATCCTTATATTTATATTCTCCTGATTTCGTCTTTATCTTATCAATGTAGTTTTTGTTTTTCTTTCTACACAATGCCCTAGCCAGAACCCGACCTGGTTTATTCCCAGATAAATATCTTTCTTTTTTGACTAGATTGTATTTCTTACGGTTTTCTGCCTCTATCTGCTATCTCAAGGCCTCTCTAGCCCCGTATAATTTTCCCAAAATCCCTCCTTCCCCCGTTTCCTTGTGCTGCCTTTCTAGTTTTTTAACTTCTTCCTGGAGGGTGCTCAAGACTTTTTTCTGCCTTCTTTCTTTCTCCACTCCCGCCTTTATTATTATCCCCCTAATATATGCCTTGTGGGCCTCCCATACTATTGCTTCTGATATTTCTTCAGAGGAATTGGTTCTAAAATAGAATTCCAGTTCTTCATTTATTAATTTGTCTATTTCCTTATCGTGAAGGAGATCTTCATTTAGTCTCCAATTATGAAACGGGGGAGATTGCTTGTTTTGCTTTATTCGTAATGTCACCGGGGCGTGGTCCGAGAATGTTATAGAGCCAATATTTGTACTTTCAGCCTCCTCTAAAAACCTATGGTCTATAAAAAAATAGTCAAGTCTTGAGTACGTCGCGTGCACGGGGGAGTAGTAAGTGAAATCCATTATTTTTTGATGTTGCATCCTCCAGACATCGACTAGTTGAAGCTGATGTAATTTTTTTTTAAGTTTATTCAACCAAACCCCTCCTGTCCCCCGAGCACGCGACGCACTATCCTTGCCCGGCTCAAGGCAAAGATTCAGATCTCCTGCCAGGACCATCCTCCCTCTCCTGAAACCCTCTAGCTTTAATAAAGCTCCAATTAGATATTTACTTGAATTGTTATTAGGGCAATAGATGTTAGCTAATGTATATACCTCACCATTTAGTTTTCCCCTCAAAAACAACAATCGGCCCTCAGGGTCAGACATTCTCTCCTCTATCTGAAAACGGGTTTCCCTAGCAAAGCCGATCGCTACCCCTTTTGCACCCCTTATCGGGGAGTCGCTATAAAACCACAACGGGTAGTCCCTTGACAGAATACTCTGATTTCTCCCCAGGTATAGATGTGTCTCCTGGAGGAAGACCACCTCAGCTTTATTGGCTCTCAGCTCGCACATCACGTTCGCACATTTTATGGGCGAGTTGAGCCCCCTCACATTATAGGTTATCAAGTTAATTCCAGCCATTTATTTTCTTTTCAATACCCCATCGCAGCTGCCACAGGAGACGAATAAGGTTGTACTGGTCTCGCCCCCCCCTTGCCCCCCCTCCCCCCCTCCACAACACCCCCCCACCCTCCCTCCCCCCCTACTCTTAGAAGCATCCCATCTCCCCATAACCCTACTGACCGTGACCTCGCCTTCTCCACCCGGCCCTACGGTTAGCCCCTCAAGGGTTGAGCACAGTGCGAGAGCCATGCATCTCCCATCCCGCCCCAGGAGCTACCAGGCCACCCCCCTCCCCCCCGTTCCCCCATCACCCCCCCAGAACACCCCCCCTCCCCCCCCCAAGACTCCGGGCTCTAAGCCCATTGCCACCCGCCCCCCCCCGCCCCCAGCCGCACAAGACTCTGACCTACTAGACAAGGGATAACTAGCTACAATTTCACCTCTATACACCTCTCCTTTTATACACAGGTTTCCAATTTTGTGTATCTTCAGCAACGTTTTGACCTCCCCCTCTCTCCCACCATCCCGGAATTTCTATGAGTGGAATGTCCAACTTGCGGCAGAAGTTTTGGGTCTCCTCTGGAAACCTTAATGTCGCTGAGCGCCCGTCTTTCTTCCCAATCAAACATGCTGGGAAGCCCCAGGAATAGTGCACTTCTCGCGCTTTGAGTAGATCCAGTAGAGGTCTGAGGACTCTTTTTCGTGCCCGTGTCTCATTCGCCAGATCTGGGTAAATTTGTAGACTGGATTCCCCGTATTTCACTGATTGATTGTTTCTCAGCCTTGCCCTGATTTTTTCTTTATCTTGATAGTTATGAAACCTCACTATCACATCCCGAGGAGTTTCCCTGCTGATCTGAGCAGGTTTCCTAAGTCTATGCACTCTATCTAGTTTAACGGGCTTGTCATCCAGGTTGATTAGGCCTCCGAAGATTTGATCTATCTTTTCCTGTAGGTCTTCGCCCTCCCCTTGTGGTTCTGGGAGGCCTCTAATTCTCAAGTTTTTTCGTCTACTTCGATTTTCCTGATCTTCCAATTTATATCTTAAGTCCCTTTGTTCACGCTGCATCTCCTCTAACTGGGATCTCAGTGTTCCTATTTCAGTCTTCTGGCTCTCAACTGCCATCTCAGCCTCTTCCACTCTTCTCAAAATGTGGCCCATATCCCCTCTTATGGCTTCTGTTTCCGCTCTAATGAAAGTTTCCAGCCTGGCGAACATCTCCGCTATATCATTCTTTGTTGGCATAACTCCTTCCCTTTGACTCTCCATTGGAGCTTCATCTAAGGTTGCCAACGTCGCTGTATTTAAACCTAGGGATTCTGCTTCTGCAGCCTGCCTCCTTGTATTAACTTTGGGCGGACCGTCAGAAATTTTACCTTTAACTCCCAGACCCTTGCCTGGACTTGTAATATTATCCTGTACCATGTACTTCCTTATCGTTCCTGGACTTGCACTTAATCTGGCAGACACCCCAGTTGGATTAGTTGTTGTTCCCCCCCTGCTTGTTTTTCCTCTCATTCTTATTATCTTTTCACCCCCTTAACTTTATTTTACTCCACCAGAAGCTGAGGTTGAGCTACCAATGTGTCCGCCCCCCCCCACTTAATGAGGGACCACAGAGCTAAACTTGCTCCACTTATCTGGGGTATGTCAGGGCCTGTACCACCAGTGGCGTCTATACTTGTCTATTTAGGCTAATCCAATCCTTTATTGATTTTACAGATATTTCTCCAGACACTGGATGGATATCTCCGATTCGGCAAGTATCGGGTGAAGTTGATCTTACTGGCGGTACATTATCCTTGAGATACTGATATACAGCCCTTATCCTAGATCTTATCCCAGAATCCAAGGGCGGCGGATATTTAGATTTTTACATATAGATTATATAAACATAAAGTCGTTTTCAAAAGTTCTCCAGAAGAGGGTTAAATCGTTCTATATATTAATATAGCCGTTTGATTCAGCAGGCTCAAAACCAAACAGTCCCTTCACAAACCATTCAAGCGGAGCCCTCATGATAATTCACTCATTATATATACCAGATCTCCATATGGACTTCAGCTACTCTAGAGACATACGGATAAGAGAGAGGGAATCTGATTCTGAAAGCAGTCCAACGCGTCTTCTCCTTTAAGTGGGTAAAAGACACTTTCAATGGTTTAGAGCACTAGGAGAGATCTGAAAAGTAATATACACATCCATGTCCATGCCTGTACTGCCAGGACTTTACCTTTCACCTTTATCTCTCCAATGACAATACGGATTTCACATTGGGACTCCCACCATGTTGATATGTATAAGGCACTTACCCTCTCCTTCCGTCTATTCAGAAGACCATATCACTTATCTGAGGGTTGCCTGTCTCTCCTTTCTTCAGCTGCTTCTGTGTCTCTTGATGTCAGTCAGCAGCTCCGTCTGTTTTACCTCACTCCATGGGCTTGTGTCAGTGCTTTACGGTGCTGTCTCAGGGCTCCCCTGCTTGCTGTTTCTCCTCTCACCTCCTCGGTTCCTGCTCTACCAAGGCTCCGAGAGGGGGATATCCAACACAGACGCGGCGGGGGGAGGGGGGGGCGCAACGGGGGGGGAGGGAGAGCTGCAGCCGCGATCGTATAGGGACCTAAGTCCCACGGCGAATCTCGGGTATACGGGGCTAGGGGGCGGCCGCCCGCACCAGAGATACGGGAGCCGTAGTCAGCGTCACCCCACCGCCGACCACGAGGAGGAAGGAGAAACCCGGCATCCCAGAGCGATGAGGATGAGGTCAGCCCAACTTCCGCATCCGACCCCTCCCCTCACATGAGGTCGCACGTACGTATTTCTTGTTTACAGCTAACATCAAATGAAATCATGTTATGATCACTGCTACCCAGGTGTTCCTTAATCTGGACATTAATAATATTATGAATAGTAATCATGCAAATAATAGATAATAATGATTCACGTCTAAAGGAGTAGTCATCTATTAGAGTGTTGAATGCTTCCTCTAATATAGGAGAAAGAGTTTCAGAAAATGTTTTGTAATATAAGGCTGAATATCCATCTGGGCCAGGCCTTTTTTTTCAGTTTTTTTATGGTTTTCAAAACTTCTGCTGATGTTATGCGTTCTTCCAGCAATATTTTTTGTGTTTGTGTTAGTTTAATTAGATTTATTTTAGAGAAGAAGTTATCCACATCAGACTGATTGAATTCTTTTGATTCTGAATATAATGATGTTAAATATTTACGGAATTTTTGAACGATTTTAAGAAGATTACTCGTATAAGTGTTATTTGATATTTTAAGTTTGATTGGATTTGATTGTCTGTCAATAGATTTCAGCGCGCGAGCTAGAAGGGTATTAGGTTTGTTTGATTTCACGTAGAACATGTGCTTTGATCTGCGTAATGTCTTATCTGCTGATTCTGTTAAGAATAAATCATATTCTAATCTGGCTTTTTCCAATTGTTCTTTTGATTTAGAGGAGGGATTGCTTTGAAATGAAGCAAAAGCAGTGATAAAGTTGGATTCTAATTTTCCTGCTAGGCTAATGCGTTCTCTTTTAATAAGTGCCATTTGTCGTTGGATGAATCCCCGCATCACAGGCTTATGTGCTTCCCATAAAGTAAGTGGAGAAACCTCTGGGTTAGTGTTGTCAGGAAGGTACCACGTTGAGTCATAGGCTTTAGGGATGGTAGAGGATATTGTGGTGTATATTGCATTATGATCTGACCAAGGAATGGGGATTATGCTGGATGTAAGAATTTCCGGTACCATAGCTGTGGTTAGAAAAATGTGGTCTATACGCGTGGAAATCTTATGTGGGTGTGAATAGTAGGTAAAGCATTTTTTGGATGAATTACATTCTCTCCAAGAGTCTACTAGATTATACCGAGAGAGTAGTTTAGAAAATGAATGATTGCTTGAGTTGCGAGAGGGAATATAAGGCGATTTGTCTAGAAATGGGAGGAGGACCTGGTTGGAGTCACCGAATATGATGACCGTACCCAATTTATGAGTATTTACCACTTGTAATAAGTGTGAAAAAAATGGGGTTGGTTGTTTATTAGGCGCATAGTATGATACTATCGTTACTGCATTGTCCATAATGTGACCAGTGATAATAAGATAACGCCTCTCAGGGTCCTTAATTTCTGACTGGATTAAAAACAGGGTAGATCTGTGGAAGGCTATAAGGGTTCCCCTCTTCTTGGCGCTGGCCGAGGCTGTAAAGACTTGTGGGTAAAAAGGACTCATATATTTAGGAGTAGAATTCACTGCAAAGTGAGTTTCTTGTAGGCATATTATATAAGCCTTCTTAGCTTGAAAGGAACTAAATGCTTTTGTTCTTTTTTGTGGTGTGTTGATTCCCTGAACATTCAGGGAAAGGATGTTTAAGGGTGCCATGATAAATGATCTAAAAGGTAATACTCACCAGTGTCTGTTAGTGTCTGACTGGATGAATCGACCCGTGTGGACCCAAAGAAAGGATAGGGAGGAGGGACTAGAGCCATTAGGAGTATAGAAAGATAGAGAAAACTGAAAATAAAAAGGATAAAGTTAGATAAAATGCAAAAAAGCATGTAATGAAAAGTAAGGTTTACCTGTGATGGTGGGAATAGGTCACCATCAGGGGGAACATAGCCTGCGTCATCTGCCCACATATTATGTATGGACAGATGAGGAGAGCAAATTGGGGCACACTGAACGTCCATGTGAGGAAGAAAAGCCCTAATAATATTATTTAAACAAAGACAAGAAACAAGAAAATGCAAAATGATTTGACGTAAAATTAATACAAGTAAATTCCGCTTGGTGTTGGGTTATATTAATCCTAGAGTAAGTGGAATGTTATAAATTGCAATAAAGATAACTATCTAATAAAAATTAGAACATGCTAAAACCGAACAGAACCTAGATCTCTTAATAAATCTTATTATTAACTTTGTAAAATAAGAAGACCAGTCAGCAACCTTAGGTAATGGCTTTTAAAAATAAAGTTAAATAAAATAAAGTAAAATAAAATAAGACCTTCCACATTGTCTTTAAAAGTCTGGTCCCGATGGGGGAGGACGGGGGTGGGGGGGACCAAGAATACTAGACCAAAACAGTACATAGATCTCTTAGTTAATTTTGTTAATACATTTTTAACCTGGGAGGACCAGCCAGCAACCTAGGATGATGACTTTTTCCATTTTTTTTCTTCTTTTTTTTTTTCTCTTTTTTTCCCTTTTTTTCCCCTTACCACCTCCAACAGACAAAATAAAAATAAATTAAAATCCAATAAGATCTTCCACATAGTCTTGAAGAGTTTCGTCACAAAAAAAAAAAAATTAATATATGGTGGGGACTGGGGGAAGGGGAATTAAATAGAATTAGACAAATAGACATACATACAAGTAATAATTTTCGCATTTGAGCCTACTTATATAGTGGTCTTCACGTATTCAATACATAAGTATATGAATTTACTTTTGTTTTGAATTTAGGAAGTCAAATGAGTTTTTATCTGGGTTTCAAAAATAATGGGTATGTGGAGAGGAAATAAAAATTGGCTAAGTTATGGTTCAATATGATAACGAATCAAGGGATCTGCTTATATTATTCAGTCCATGGCTTCTGCAATTTGTTGTGAAGGGGAATCCAAACGGCTTCTCTTGTGAGAGTGGCAATTGATTCCGTTGTTTCCAGAAAGTTTGGGGGATTTTTGTGAAGAAGATGACGCTGATCTTCTGCGTGGGGAACTGGTGTTAGAAACGGTATCCAATAAATGCAGATTTTGTAGAGTTTGCTGTAATTCTTCCTCTGATCTGCAGATGAATTTTGAGCCTTTGCATGCAAAACGTAAATAAAAGGGGAAACCCCATTGGTAACCCCATTGGTAGTTTATGTGATGATTTTGTAATATCAGAAGTAGGGGTTTCATTGCTCGGCGTTTGTTTATAGTGAGTTGAGAAAGGTCGAGGTTGAGAAAGGTCAGCAAATAGTTGGTACTTCTGTCCTTGAAAAGATAAGTAATTTCTTTCTCTTGCTGCTGCTAGCAGATTCTCCTTAGTACGATAAAAATGAAATTTTGTGATTATATCGCGTGGTGGACCTTCTGCTTTCTTAGGTGCAAGAGTGCGATGGATTCTATCCATTTCAAAATGGTCTGCTGACAATGTAGGCAGAAGTTCCTGAAATAAGGCAGTAATGGTAGTTTGCAGGTCTGTCACTGACTCTGGGATACCTCTGATTCAAATATTGGAGCGTCTAGCTCTATTCTCAAAATCTTCTAATTTTGTTTGTAAAGCTATATTTTCCTCCTTAAGATTATCCAGTTCATACATGTATTCCTGTGTTGTAATTTCTATTTCATCCACTCTGGTTTCCAGCGCTTCTGTGCGGCTGCCCAGCTCCCTTATCTCTTTTGTGAGGCTTTTAGTGATATGTTCAGAAGTTTGCCTCAGAGCTTTGTTAAGCATTTTTTCAATTTGCTTTAATAGTGCTGGAGAGGCAGGGGAATCTTGCGAAATAGATTGTATGTCATTAATTTCTGAGTCTGACTCACCAGGAGAGGCTGCCTGTATAGGCTGGTGTTTCTGTGAGAGCACCGAGGTTTTTGAGGAGGAAGGTATCAACGCCATTTTAGCTGCAGTGCGCGCTTTGGTTTCCCTAATGGAGGGGTTTTTGGTGCGGATGCCTCCTAACACCATAATTTTTGCTCCAAATGATACCTCTGTGTACCAGGAGTTGTCTGGTGTGTATCTGTGTGCCTGGGACTGGTGGGCTCCAGTTATTTAGTAGCTTTTCTCCTCACACAGAGTGGAGCTCTAACAGTTCATGACTGTTCCTGTCAGAGTCCAGCTGCTGCCTCAGTGCTTGTTCTGCTCTTTTTTACTGTATTCTATTCTGCAATGTTTTATTGTTATTATGTTTTATCATGTTTGCTTTTCAGGTATGCAATTTGTTATACTTTACTGTTTACTGTGTTTTATTGTTAACCATTTTTTTGTCTTCAGGTACGCCATTCAGCTGCAGCGCGGATTTATTTATCTTGACAGCAACAGTGTTTGCTCCCACCATATATAAAGCTGTGACTCCAGCGGAGGTGATATATGCCGAAGCATGGGGGCAGCAGGGGCGGGGGAGCGATTTGCTCCTAACTTTTGGGGCAGATGCCCCCATGCTTCGGCATATATAAATGGTGCATGTATGCCCATCATTAGAAGTGGGTGGATGAAGGGAGGTATTCTAATGGTGGGCATACCCACCGATCAATCTCTTTTTTTCGTTCAGCCCACAGGCTGCATGAAAAAAAAGATTACAATATATGCCCAACAAGGACCAGCAACATACTGGTATGTTGCTGGACTTTGAGTGGTTATACCAGAATGATGCCTGCAGGTTTAGGTATCATCTTGGTATCATTCTTTTCAGCCAGCAGTCGGCTTTCATGTAAAAGCAATCCTAGCAGCTAATTAGCCTCTAGACTGCTTTTACAAGCAGTGGGAGGGAATCCACCCCACCGTCTTCCATGTTTTTCTCTGGCTCTCCTGTCCCAAGGGAACCTGAGAATGCAGCTGGTGATTCAGCCAGCTGACCATAGAGCTGATCAGAGACCAGAGTGGCTCCAAACGTCTCTATGGCCTAAGAAACTGCAAGCTACAAGCATTTCGCCGGCTGTAAACAGCGCCATTGGGAAATTGCAAGGGAATTGAAAGGCTTTTAAAAATGTATTTAGTTTGTCGCCACTGCACGTTTGTGCGCAATTGTAAAGCTTGTCATGTTTGGTATCCATGTACTCGGCCTAAGATCATCTTTTTTACTTCATCAAACATTTGGGCAATATAATGTGTTTTAGTGCATTAAAAAAGTGTGTTTTTTCCCCAAAAAATGCGTTTGAAAAATCGCTGCGCAAATACTGTGTGAAAAAAATGAAACACCCACCATTTTAATCTGTAGGGCATTTGCTTTAAAAAAATATATAATGTTTGGGGGTTCAAAGTAATTTTCTTGCAAAAAAAATGTTTTCATGTAAACAAAAACTGTCAGAAAGGGCTTTGTCTTCAAGTGATTAGAAGAGTGGGTGATGTGTGACATAAGCTTCTAAATGTTGTGCATAAAATGCCAGGACAGTTCAAACCCCCCCCCCCAAATTACCACATTTTGGAAAGTAGACACCCTAAGCTATTTGCTGAGAGGCATGTCGAGTCCATGGAATATTTTCCTTGTCAAAAGATTTTATTGAATATACAACAATCAGCAAAACTTATATGTTGAATAATCACATATGAACAGAGTCTAATTTTGCTATTACATAGGAAAATTAAAAATAAGTAGAAAAAAAAAAAATAAACAAGAGAAAAGAAATCATATGTAAAGATTATATTGTACATATAAAGGAATTAGTGTGGGGAGTCTAAAGACTGTATGTTATTGCTGAATTAATAAGCCAATCTAAAGCTAAAGATTTAAGATACACAATGAGAGCAATTCATTACATTATAAAAAGAACATTTAACTTAAATAGTACTATGTTCACAGGCAATAGAAAAAAAAAAAAAAAAAGTAGGGGACAGAAAAGAAGAGAGTAGGAATAAACAGGAATATAGAGGAAGAGAGAGGAGAGGGGGAGAAGGAGTTCACCAGATTGGTCCAAGAGCCATATGGAAATGAGTAAAGACTAAGATCAGTCAATTTTAACCACTACCATGGCAATAGGACTTTTTCATCCATAGATGATGCAGTGAAAAATTTAATCCATGGGTTCCATATTTTCTCAAATTTTGGTATAAGATTATTTTCTATAGCAGCTATTTTAGAGTGAATCATGAAATTATTCATTCTATTTTTAGTCTCAGCCACTCCTAGTGAAGGGGATTTCCAGGCTTTTGCAATTGTTTGTCTAGCGGCTGTCAGTAGTTGGATCAACAGCTTGAATTGTATATGTGTTAGGTATACCGGTTTTAAGTTGAGCAAAGCCATGGTGGTATCAGGGTGAATTTTAAATTTGAACATTTCAGAGGCTGTGCCAAAAATTTTCTTCCAAAAGATCTGGGCTACCGGGCAGGTCCACCAGACATGCAAATGTGTGCCCAGGTCTGGGCAGCCACGAAAGCAAAGAGCTGAGTAAGTTGGAACATATTTTGCGATTCTAGAAGGTACTAAGTACCCACGAGTCAGAACTTTGTAATTTGTTTCCATCGCTAAAATATTATCAGAAGATGTTTTAGTGGCCAGCCAGATACTTGACCATTCCATATCCTCAAGAGTTCGTCCTAGGTCCTCCTCCCATTTCTGAACATAGGATGGTTTATCTAAATTAATATTATTCAGTAAATGGGAGTAGATAGAAGAAATTTGTTTCTTGGCATGTGGATCTTTTAGACAAGTGGATTCAAATTTAGTAAATTGGTGTAAAGGAGTGTCTGTATTTGTAAAAGGTGTGAAAAAATTTTTGATCTGAAGGTATCGGAATGTTTCTGATTGAGGTAATCCAACTGTTTCACGTAATTCTGGAAATGGGATAATGTTGGAAGGTGTGACGAATTTATGTAGTCTCGAGATTTCCATAGAGTCCCTTATTTTAAACTATTTAGGGAAAACCCATGCTGGGAAAAAGGCTGGGTTTTTGAGGAAGGAGAGGAGGGAGTTATGAGGAGACTGCAAGTGATGCTTAATTTTAAGCTTGTCCCAAAGGGTTATACAGTGCTTTGTGATGGGGTTGCATAAACCTTGATGATCCTTGGGATTAAGCCACAATAAATTTGAGACCGATAGAGGGTCACATTCAGCCGCTTCTATCATTACCCACAGGGGTGTGTCATGAGTTGTGTGATACTTAATTAAGCTTGCCATATGTGCAGCTTGATAGTATGCTGCAAAGTTGGGGAAGCCCAGGCCACCAGAAGATTTGGGGAGGTATAAAGTATGTATAGGAATTCGTGGTTTTGTGGATCCCCATACAAATTTTTTCGTTCTATTTTGAATTAGTCGTAAAAAATAAGCCGGAATTGGAATCGGGAGAACTCTAAACAGATATAATAATTTAGGTAAGATCGACATTTTAATAGTATTAATCCTTCCAAACCAAGATAGTGAAAGGAAAGACCATTGTTTCATCAAATTTGTTATGTGTTTTAGGATGGGTGGATAGTTAGCTGAGAAGAGATCAGAGATGGATGCTGTTAAATGTATGCCCAGATATGGGATTGTTTTCTCTGCCCAAGTGAAAGGGAGTGCTGACCTCACTATTTCTTTGTCTCTATCAGACAGGGATATATTCAGGGCTAGACATTTTCTGGGATTAATTATCAGTCCCGAAATATTGGCAAATGTATTAAGAATAGGTAATAAATTGGGGCCTGATATCTGAGGAGAAGATAAAAATAGTAAAATATCATCTGCAAACATGCGGAGTTTGTGATTGTAACCTCCTAATTCTATACCCGTTATTGTTGGATTTAGTCTAATAAATTGGGCAAGAGGTTTTATGAGAAGGGCGAATAAAAGGGGGGATAAAGGGTATCCCTGATGCGTGCCTCTTTTAATTTTAAATGGGTCTGATTTATAGCCTGCATATTTTATGTATGCTTGAGGACTATTATAAAGTGCGGCTATCCATTTGATAAAATGAGGTCCAAAACCCCATTTCTGTAAAGTATGATAAAGATAGGTCCAAGACACTGAATCAAAGGCTTTCCTAATATCCAATGAGAGGAAACATGAGGGGATACGTCGGGTCTTAGCAATGTGTGCCAATAGAACTGCTCTGCGTACATTGTCTCCTGCTTGACGATTAGGCATAAAACCTACCTGATCTCTATGGATAAGGTTACCTATAATTTTAATAAGTCGAGTTGCCAGGATTTTTGCTAATATTTTTGTATCTAAGTTTAAGAGAGATATGGGGCGATAATTATTATAAGATGTGTGATCAGTATTAGGTTTGGGTATCATTCAGATAATTGCCATAAGCGACTCTTGTCTAAATGATTTACCTTTTAGTATTGTATTATAAGCTTTGGTAAGTAGTGGGGATAAGATTTCTGCAAATGTGCGGTAATATAAAGCTGAAAAGCCATCCAGGCCAGGTCTTTTATTTAACTTTATTTCTTTGATTGTGAAGCTTACTTCTTCTGAAGAAATGGGTTCTTCAAGAAGAGCTTGTTGGGCGTGTGTTAACTCTGGGAGTTTTATTTGAGAAAAGAAGGCTTCCGCCTCTACTGGATTAAAATCATTTGTTGCCGAATATAAGGGTGATAAGTGGGATCTAAATTTGTTAACTATTTTAACGGGGTTGCATGTGTAATTATCTTTGGATATTTTGAGTCTTATTGGTTTTGTTTGTTTAAATTGGGAGTTAAGGGCTCATGCTAGAAATGTGTTTGGCTTGTTGGACTTCATATAAAAGGCATGTCTAGATTGGCGTAAAGATTTATCTGCATTTTCTGTGAGGAATAGGTCATACTCCAGGCGTGCTTTTTCTAGACGGGCTTTAGAAATCAAGGAGGGGTTATCTTGAAAATTTAAAAAGGAATTATTATATTCCAATTCAAGCTTTTGTGCCAAATTTTTACGTTCTCTCTTGAACAATGCAGATTGTTTTTGTAGTATACCTCTTAGCACTGGTTTATGGGATTCCCAAAGGGTTAACGGGGATATTTCAGGGCATGTATTATATAACAAATATTCTTTTAAGGCTTGTTCGACCTGGATACAGTGAGATGGATTTTTGAGCAGAATATTGGGAAGGTACCAGGTACGATCATGGGATTTGGGAATGGCGGAGGCTATACTGGTAAAAACCGCATTGTGGTCTGACCATGGTATTGGGATTATATTTGAATTGAGAATCTCCGGAATCATGCCTATGGTTAAAAATATATGGTCAATGCGTGAAAGAGTTTGATGTGGGTTCGAATAGTATGTATAACCTCTCTTAACCGGGTTAGTTTCCCTCTAAGAGTCAATTAAGTTGTATCTCAAAAGAAGCTGTGAAAAGGATTGATTAGATGGATATCTCATGGGTGTGTAGGGTTTTTTTTTCCAAGAATGGTAAAAGAACCTGATTTGAATCTCCACACATTACAAAAGTCCCTATTTTGTGTGTGGATATAACCTGTAGGAGATGTGTAAAAAAGGGTGTAGGGTTTTTATTTGGAGCATAATATGAGATTATTGTTATTTCCATATCCATAATATGACCTGTCAAAATGATGTATCTCCCCTCAGGGTCTTTGATTTCTGATATGGGAGAAAAGGGTACTAAACGATGAAAAGCTATCAGAGTGCCACGTTATTTAGTGGATGCTGAGGCCGAATAGACCTGAGGATAGGAAGAGCTCAAATATCTGGGTGTAGAATTTATTGTAAAATGAGTTTCCTGTAGGCAATCTATATGTGCTTTCTGCGTTTGGAAGAATCTAAATGCTTTTGAACGCTTTTGCGGTATATTAAGTCCCTGAACATTCAGGGAAAGGATGTTCAAGAGTGCCATGGTAGAAGATAAAAAAGATAATACTCACCACTTTTGTTATTTTTCTGGCTGAGTGGACCAGTCCAAGTGAACAGAAAAGGGGGGGGAAGAAGAAGAGGACCTAGGGAGGTCTAGAAAAAGAGAAAAATATGTAGCATAAATTAATAAATATACTGTTGAATAAGTTAGTCTAATATGAGATCCAAGAATTACCCGTGAGGAGGGAAAATTTCCCCCATCAAGGGATACGGGGCCATCGTTGATCGACCACATAATAATAATGGTCGGTCAAGGAAGGCACAGTGGGGCACATGGAACTACCGTGTAAAGAGGGAAAAACCCTATAACAGAGCATCACTAAGATGCTTTGATTCTTAGCCCACTCGGCTAATTGAATAAAGTAAATGAACAATTCATTGCAAACGTAAATGAGGATGATTGTAACATTTTTAAACAAGAATAATTAATTAATTATTAGAACTGAGGAAATAAATATCATTAATATTTTGTTCAAATATTGAGTTAATAAAGATGTAGTTTAATACTATGGAAGGGGAAAAAAGGGGATGACCTGGGATGTAGTTGCATATATAATAACTTGTGAACCTACAAATCCCATATTAATGTAACTGATGAAGGGTGGGGAAAGATAAATTCTTAATCCTTATTTAAACTCAAAGATAGCAGAAGAGCTAACTAGCTACTATTATATACAGGTAGAAGTGTTGAACATGTTAGACCATAATTAAAGCTAATAAAGAGGTGAAAGATAGCAATAGATTAGAGTTGAAAACTGGTCTATCAGGGGCTGCTTGAATGGAGGGGGTATCCTCTCATGTCATATTTATTTATTTTTTATTTATTTGTTTTTATATATACACACATACATATATATATATATATATATATATATATATATATATATATATATATACACATACACATACATACACACATACACATACATATATTCACTTGTAGAGGAGAACCGCACTCTGCTTACAATTTAGTGCCAGCAATCAGGTCTTCCCACCGACCTTGTATATAGAAAAAAGTCCAAGAGGTTGCTGCACTTAAAAACTTCTTTGCTTTATTTCACAATATCTTCAGGAGAGATTTACAAAGCAAGTATAATCATTTCAAGCAGTATCAAAGGCAACAAATGCCTACACAGTTTCAGACATGAGTAGATTCAGATATGGATGGATGGATGGATGGATTACGTTTCGGGCTAGTCAGCTTACGCCCTTCCTGAGATCCATTGAAGCACATCTGAAGGTTCCATTCCAATCATTCATTTAAATACAGGTTTAGTGAAGTACTTCACATATGGAATCAATATGGCTAATTAATTCAAATCGCATACCATTTAACATCTATATATGCATATGTTTATCTATAACATGCCATTAAAGCAAGGATAAGCAGCAGGTGTCAAATCTCTCAATCTCCTCACTCGCATTTTAATATATTCAGAATACCTATAAAAATGCAAAAAAAAAACAAAACAAAAGCGCATCATAAAGTTATTTTATCTGGCTTCTTTTAAATGCTTATTCCAACAATTAAACAAATAAATAAAGATCCAAATCAACATTTAAGCCATATGGAGCAATAGTATTTAAAAAATGTATCCAGTATACTTCTCTTTTTCTTAGAATCAATTCACGGTTGCCCCCTCTCCTACATATACATATACATACACACAAACATATACACATATACATACATATACACATACACATACATACACAGGAAAATCAGTTAAATATGCCATTAATGACTATGGCTCACGTATTTAGTCTTAATATTCAAAATAAATGAGAAAAGGACTATGAAGTCCAAATGGGGTCTATGTGACACTGTCTTTTATTATCAGTCTATAGAGTCTTCCTGTTCCAGCGGAGGGGAGGCAATACGGCTCCTCTTGTTAGCCTGATGGTTTCCAGGATTGTTGGATGTAGATCTTCTACGGGTAAGGTTGGTAGATTGTGATTTATCTACTAGGTGTAGATTTTGTAAAGTCAGCTGCAATTCTTCAGGAGATCTGCAGGTAAACCTAGAACCTTGATGTGTGAATCTGATGGAGAACGGGAATCCCCATTGGTAAATGATATGGTGATTCTGTAGTACTGCCAATTGGGGCTTCATTGATCGCCTCTTATTGATGGTCAGCTGGGACAGGTCAGTAAATAGCTGATAGTCATGACCTTGAAAGGATAGGTTATGTTTTTCTCTGGCTGTTGACATCAATTGTTCCTTCGTGTGATAGTAATGAAGTTTCGCTATGATATCGCGTGGAGGGCCATCTATTTTCTTTGGCGCCAATGCTCGGTGGACCCTATCCATCTCTAGGCGCTCAATAGGTATTGTCGGTTGTAGCTCCTGAAATAGGGCTGTTATCGTCGAAGGTAAATCAGTTACCGTCTCAGGAATTCCTCTAATACGAATGTTTGAACTCCTGGCCCTATTCTCATAATCTTCTAATCTGGATTGAAGTGTGAAATTCTCCTCTTTAAGGTTTTCTATTTCTTTCATGGTGTCTTGTACAGAAAGTTCCATTACTTCAAATTTATTTTCCAATACATCAGTACGTGTGCCCAGTTCTCTAATTTCTCTTGTGAGGCTGCTTGTAATATGTTCTGCTGTTTATTTAAGTGCCTTTTGTAACATTCTCTCAAATTGTTTCAAAGGCACAGGTGAAGCAGATACATTCTTTGAAGAATCTTGTGAGGGGAAAAGTTCTATGTCAGAATCATCTGGTGATGTTATCTGAACAGAAGGCTGCTTTTCTTTGTGTGAGCGCTCTGAGGTGTTCTGTGAGGTAATCTGTGAGGCAGAGGCTGATGCCGCTCTGGCTGCAGCCCTTGACTGAGACTCCTTCATGGAGGACATTTTAAATTTGTTTCTGCCACCTCCTAGCACCATTTTACCTGTGACAGTTCAGTCCCTGAGGTCATGGGAATAAGCCCAAGGTAGTGGTGGATGTTTTACCGGCAGGTTCAGGCTGTATGGTGGGTTTTCTCTCAGTCACAGAGCGGAGCTCTAACAGCACATTACCGCTCAGTTAGACTCCGCGCATGCGCCGCCGTCCATGGAATATTTTATATTGTGACACAAGTTGCGGGAAAAAGACAAGTTTTTTTTTTTTTTTTTGCACAAAGTTGTCACTAAATGATATATTGCTCAAACATGCCATGGGAATATGCGAAATTACACCCCAAAATACATTCTGTTGCTTCTCCTGAGTACAGGGATACCACATGTGTGAGACTTTTTGGGAGCCTAGCCGCGTACGGGACCCTGAAAACCAAGCACCGCCTTCAGGCTTTCTAAGGGCGTAAATTTTTGATTTCACTCTTCACTGCCTATGACAGTTTCGGAGGCAATGGAATGCCCAGGTGGCACAAACCCCCCCCAAATGACCCTATTTTGGAAAGTAGACACCCCAAGCTATTTGCTGAGAGGTATTTGTGAGTATTTTGCAGACCTCACTTTTTGTCACAAAGTTTTGAAAATTGAAAAAAAAAAAAAAAAATGTTTCCTGTCTTTCTTCATTTTCAAAAACAAATGACAGCTGCAAAATACTCACCATGCCTCTCAGCAAATAGCTTGGGGTGTCTACTTTCCAAAATGGAGTCATTTGGGGGGGGTGTTGTGCTATCTTGACATTTTATGGCCTTCGAAACTGTGATAGGTAGTGAGGAGTGATTCAAAAATTTACACCCTTAGAAATCCTAAGGCGGTGATTGGTTTTCGGGCTGGGCTCCCAAAAATTCCGACACATGTGGTATCCCCGTACTCAGGAGAAGTAGCAGAATGTATTTTGGGGTGTAATTCCACATATGCCCATGGCATGTTTGAGCAATATATCATTTAGTGACAACTTTGTGCAAAAAAAAAAAAAAATTGTCACTTTCCCGCAACTTGTGTCAAAATGTAAAATATTCCATGGACTCAACATGCCTCTCAGCAAATAGCTTGGGGTGTCTACTTTGCAAAATGGGGTCATTTGGGGGGGTTAGTGCCATCTGGGCATTTTATGGCCTTCAAAACTGTGATAGGTAGTGAGGAGTGAAATAAAAAATTTACGCCCTTAGAAATCCTGAAGGCGGTGATTGGTTTTCGGGGCCCCGTACGTGGCTAGGCTCCCAAAAAGTCCTGCCACTAACCTAAGTTTTTTTTTAACCTTTTTAACCATCATTGGCCTCTTAAAGGGGCCAATGATGGTGATTCGCGCTGGGGAGCCAACCTGCCGCAGTACAAGCAGTTAAATTTATTCAAATTATTTTTTGGGGCAAACTTTAGACCCTTATCTAGCACCTTTATCTTATGTTGTGTTAATTCTACTCCACTAATATTTACAATACCATCACCCACTATTCTATTTTTCTTTTGCTTTTTGATGCCAGCTCGGCATCCTCTTCTCAATTTTATTCTCTTCCAGGTCTGGATTCTGGGGTTCTTCTTGGGGTCCTTCTGGTTCATTCTTCCTGATCTCATCCCCTTGGGGGTTCCTGATAACTCTCTTCTTCACGCTTTGTTTCCCTTCCTGATATAGGGTCTGGGGTTCATCTGGGTTTTCTCCTGGACCCCCCTTCTTGATGATATCACCTCAGAGATTCTCAAAATCTCACCTTTAAAAAACGCCACGGGGTTCTATCAGTAATCTGTTCAAATCTTCTTTCTTGATGATATCTCTGGGTTCTCCCTCCTTCATCGTCTCTTCTTAATGGTTCAAACCAATTCTGTAAAAGGCACAGAATAATAGCTATCATGGGTGGGTCTTTCTCTTCTATCATCATAATGATGATCTCTATCATAAGTTCTATAATTCCACCATAGTGGTATTGGTGATCTTCTTCCATAATATGGTTGCTGATATGGTCTTGATTGATTATAGCAATTATTTTACAAATTATTTTGCCAATCAGCTTTCTTCCAATTGTTTTTCCACCTTGGCTTCTTTGTAAGTATTATATATATATATATATATATATATATATATATATATATATATATATATATATATATATATATATATATATATATATATATATATATATATATATATAGGTGTTACAATCTCTGCATGTCTCATTAGTGGGTAGAATCCCTCCTTTTCTTCCTTCAGTATTTGTCTGTTGGATCTTCACCTCTTTTTCAGTAGGACTATCAGTAGAAATTGTAGTAGTCTCATCAAACTTATTTTGCCATTTGAAAACTAGAACATCTTCATAGTCTTTAATATCCCTTTGGTATTTTCTCTTTTTTTCTAGCTGCTGTTTCTTTATCTTTTTGTTCCATATCTCTATTCAGTTGTTTAGAGCAATGAACTCCGGGAGTTCCTGGGATGACATTCAAATAATTCTAAACCTTTATCTTTTTTTTCAATTTTGTTTTTTTTTTTTTTGGATATCAGTATCAAGTTTACAGTATTATCATACATTCGTTAAGGAAACAAAGAACATTGTTTGTTATGGGTAAAACAGGTGTGACAAAGGCATGTAGACAGTAATGATTATATCGAATATCCAACTTAAATTCCAGGGGGAGATTAAGTATTAGGTAAGGTACAAAGATCAATTGTAATTAAACTTAGAGTGAATAATGTTTCATACAGTAATGAGTCTTTCTGTCTTATGCTAAAAGTATTCAGGGTAGATTCCATATACGTATATAATGATGTGGATATTTGTATTATAATTTGATCAAAAGGAATATGTTGTTGCCAACTTGGTGCTCTGTCTTGAAAACCTGATTAGCAACAGGTAGTAAAATGGGGGTTTAGTAGATGAAATAAGATAGTAGAGGTAAAAGGATAGGGGGGAAGGAGGGGAGGGCAGGGAGGAGGGAGTGGGGATGGAGGGGGGGTTAAGGGGATAGGTAGTAGTTTTTTTTTAGTAGTTTTCTCCTCAGTCTCTGCTAAGAATTAACTAGTTACTATATGATATTGTAGTAATGTGATGGAGAATAGGTGGACTAGACACCTATTGTTTAAAAGTTGCTGATAAGAAAAATCAACAGGAGACCTCCCAAGCTCATCCCTTGGGTAGCGGTGGGAGTTCCATGCCTCATGGTAAAAAAAATTAAAAGGGGGGGGGGTTGGGTGAGATATGCCCTGCTATTCAGTAAGTGTTTATCATGGGTAGGCAGGTCAGGGTTAAGGGTTATCCCAATAATGTCAGATATCTATTCGTTGTTCGGAAGTGGTTCCAACAGGCCCATGTCTTTGAATATTTAGCTGGGGAGTCTTGGGCAATGAAAATTAGTTCTTCCATTTCAGCAATTTTGTTAATTTGTTTGAACCATTCAGGGATGTTCGGTATATGAGGAGATCCCCAATGTCGGGGATTACACATTTTGGCTGCATTGATTAGAGGTAGAATTAGTGTTTTACAATAATAGTGTACTGGCATGTCAGAGTGATGAAAAACTAATTGAGCTGTGGTATGTTCTAAAGAGTATGTGGAGATTGACGCTGTTAATTTTTGAACTTGTAACCAAAATGGTTGGATTAGCGGGCATGACCACAGGATGTGTATCAAGGTGCCTGGTTTTCTAGCACATCTCCAGCATTTGTTGGGAAAGGAAGGATTAAACTTTTACATTTAGAATTGCTGGAGTTCTTTACCAACGAGTCAAGGTCTCATAGTTGTTATTTTGAATTGAGACATTTAGAGAACCTTTATGGGCAATCATAAATATATGTTCCCATTGATCTTCTGATAATTTTGAATGTATTTATTTTTTCCATGCTGTGCAAGCCTTTCCAGCCTTAGAGGAGATGTCTGCAAACAGCATAGTATAAATGCTTGAGATCAAATTTTGTTGGGGGCTAGATTGGGAGCATACATTTTTGAAGGCAGTGAGTGTTCGTGAAATTGAAAAGTCGCGGTTATTCTCTTGTAGGAAATGGTGAATTTGGAAGTAGGTCCAAAGCGGGAGAGGGATGTTTGTGAGATTAGGCACTAACGCAAGACGTTCTAAGAAAGAGCCATCATGAAAAAGTTGATGTGCCAATATTTCTGGGTGCTGCCATTGATGTGTTAAGAATTGTGCGGACATACGAGGGAGGAAGGCAGGATTAAGTCTTACAGGAGTAAAGGGTCCCAGAACGGAAGAGATGTGTGATTTTTTACATGCTTCTCTAATGCCCTGTATGCACGGTCAGACATCGGACATTCCGACAACAAAAATCCATGGATTTTTTCCGATGGATGTTGGCTCAAACTTGTCTTGCATACACACGGTCACACAAAGTTGTCAGAAAATCCGATCGCTCTGAACGCGGTGACATAAAACACGTACGTCGGGACTATAAACAGGGCAGTAGCCAATAGCTTTCGTCTCTTAATTTGTTCTGAGCATGCGTGGCACATTGTGCGTAGGATTTGTATACACACGATCGGAATTTCCGACAACGGATTTTGTCGGAAAATTTTATAGCAAGCTCTCAAACTTTGTATGTCGGAAATTCCAATGGAAAATGTGTAATGGAGCCCACACACGGTCGGAATTTCCGACAACAGGGTCCTATCACACATTTTTCCGTCGGAAAATCCGACCGTGTGTACAGGGCATAAAACAACGGAGTGTCCGGTTAATGAGAGAGTGTTCCTTCAGTGTTGAGGGGATATGGTTAAGCGACAACCAGGGTATCTATCGTAATGGTAGGGGGATAGGGAATTTTGAAGTTGAACCCAATCTTTGCAATGACTATGTAGTGCCCAGTCAACAATTCTGGAAAGATGGCAAGCCCAGTAGTATTTCTTAAGGTCTGGAAGACCAATACCCCCTTTCGTTTTGGGTCTTGTTAAAAGGTCATACGTTATTCTCGGGTGTTTTTGTTTCCATAAGAATCCTGTACATATTCTTTTATAGGAAAAAGGATGGGGGAGTTTAATGGGAATAGTTTCATTCTTCAAGATTGCTGCATTCATCTTCAAGATTGCTGCATGACCGAACCAGGAAAATTGTGGTTTGTTCCATTTTTTAAGATCATCTGATATAGTTTTGAGAATGGGTAGATAATTTTTGGGGAAAAGATCGGAAAGGTTCGTTGTTAGGAAGATCCCTAGGTATGTAATTGCATTGTGTCGCCATTGAAAGGGGAAATTATTTTCACAGTCTGTAACCGTCTCTCGTGGAAGATAGATTTTAAGCGCGTGGGATTTTGTAAAATTGATTTTGAAATTTGAGAGGTATTGGAAGAGTTCAAAGTCTTTCAATAGATTCGGGATTGATATGTGTGGTTCGCTTAGGGATAGTTAAATGTTGTCATTTATGTGTGCGGTCTGCTATGGGTATGCCTTTGATGTTGTCATTGTTCCTGTGGCAACATAGGAGTGGCTCTAGGGTCAAAACAAATAAAATAGGGGAAAGTGGGCAACCCTGTCTCATCCCAATGGTTATGGAGAAGGCATTCGACAGATGACCATTAATCCAGACTCTGGCAGTTGGCAGTCATATATAGGGACATGATTGAGTTAAACATTCGGTTTTGAATTTTTAAATGTCTTAATAATGCTCCCATGTAGTCCCAGGCCAATCTGTAGAACACCATCTCCATGTCCAATGACAGGAAGAACCCTTTATGTTTGTTGGTGTTCATGTTCATCCAGTGGTGCAGCTTTATAAAATGATAAAAAATGTAGCGCATGATGTACAAACATAAATAATGTATTAATAATGATAAAGGGTAATAAAGTCCATATAACCACCAGTTCTTCAAAACAGTGTGGTGACAAACAAATCAATGTGTGACAAACAAAAGTCTGATAAGCCAAAGGCAAAAGGGTAAGTGATATAGTGTCCGGCTGTGTGTAGACACGGATGCAATCACTCGGGATGATGGATTTTCAAGTGCTGGCAAAGATTGTGTTGGTCCATAGGTAAGAACAACATCAAATGGGAACAACATCAATGGGTAAGTGATAAATGCATACTTTTACCAGATCCAATGGTCTCCCCAGTCTGCGACATGGAGTCTTAAAGGCAGTGTGCCCCACAGGGCGGATGGGGAAATATCCAGGCAGTTGGAACCTCTGGGATGAACTCCACGGAAACTCCTGGGATCACCAGGATGGATCGTCACTACTGGAACTCACGATTGGAATCTTGAAGTTAAGATATACCGCATATGGCAAGAACTGGACATTCACTCCCATCAGGATAATATGTTTAGAAAAAAATTGTGCTTCCACATAGTGCAGATAAAAAAGAGGTATTTTTATTTCTAAAAAAACAAAAGTATAAAAACGTGATCACAATAAAATTAAGGGCAACATGGAGAATGGTGTAACAGCCTGACGTGTTTCGAACTAAGGGTCTTCTACTGGGGCATAAACAACCTACTCCACACTGCCAATATTTATAAATAAAATAACAAATACAAGACCAATCAAAAAGGAAGAAAAAAACTGAATATCATTGGACCAGAGCAGTCATCTGACTGTCAGATGGCCCACATAGTCAGATAGACCAATGGCATACAACATTAGAAAGATCGGCGTGTCGAGCAGCCAATCAACAGACCGACTGAAAGGTCCAGTCTCCGTGGCTGCCGGCCTGCGTGTCAAACAAAGGGATATGACGTCGCGCCTAGGACCGCCAAACGTCAGTTCCGAGTCACATGACAAGTGAGGGAGGCGCCGCGTGAACATAAGATGGGGAGATCTCGTGATAAAGGCAAGAGCAATCACTGCAGTCACGCGGCGTGTCCCGATGCAAGTCCGCACTTTACCCACATGACGCAAATCATGGGTCACTAGAAAAATTCAATATATATAACGAAAGAGAAACACTGTGGTATCTGTGACATTCAAAGCTATACCCCAAATGTAGTTATTAAAATGAAATCACAGTATATAAAAATCACAAAAATAAGGGAGAAAAAACGATTCCATAATCTAGTGACTCACAAAGAATGAAGGAATAATGAAAACTCCCCCAAACTGAAGAGACCCCGAGCATGGAACCGGAAAATTAGCACTCATAAATAATGAGAAACATAAATCGAGGTTCAAGCAGGAAAGTGGGAGGTACCTAAAAATGTATAGGCCCCATATCCAAATTGTAACCCAATATAGCTGGAAAGTGGAACTAATAAAAAGGAAAAATCTCTAAGACTGGTTAATGAATGAGTTGAGGTCCCACTCAACGTTCAACTCAAACAGAAAGTAGGACCTCAACTCATATATCCAATACGTTTCGAGGCGAGAAACGCCACGAAGACGCGACTCGCCCCTTCAATGAGGGACAAATCTATCAATCACCTGAAATAGTGAACCTGAAGGATCCTTATTGTGGTACTGCAATCAGTGGCGTGGTACAGTGTGTTTGCTTTTCCCACCCTTAATCCTGACCACATGCTCGTTGACTCGGATAGAAAAAGTCCAATCGTATGACCAACGTACTGTTTGTGACAGGGACAGGTGAGCAAATACACAATATATTGGGAGGAGCAGGTGGCAAATTGTTTCATATAATATATGCGTCTCTTGATAGATGGTTTTTAACTGCATCAAAACCTAGAGGTATGCACGTGTAAAGTGCAGCCACATCTGCTGTAACCAGAATCATCCCTTCCTGGAATTGGACTGACTCAAGTAATTTAATGGTATCTCTAGTATCTTTTAAATATGAGGGGGTAGAGCGGACCAAGGGTTGTAGATAAAAAGCGCCCCAAAACAACTTCAGACTCCAGATTTAGATGGTCCTTTATTACCACTTATTCCACCCAATCTAAACAGCTTAGAGAAATCTTTAGAAGACATTGGAAGGTGCTTTTAAATGACAGACTGCTTGGCCCTGCTCTCCCGGAACAAGCTGCTGTCATCTTCAGGGGTGCAGGATCTATTCAGGGGCAAGTTGCTCCTATGGTAATTGACCCAACTAAAAAGGTTTCCTTTTTTCAGGACTGTAAGGGTTATTACCCATGTCGCAAGTGCAATGAGTGTCTCCACAATATTGGAGGGAGGCATAAAACCACTACATTTAAATCTACGGTCACTTCCCGTATATATGTTATGAAACAATTTACCACCTGCCCCTCCCAATATATTGTGTATTTGCTCACCTGTCCCTGCCACAAACAGTACGTTGGTCGTACAATTAGGACTTTTTCTATCCAAGTCAACGAGCATGTGGCCGGGATTAAGGGTGGGAAAAGCAAACACACAGTACCACGCCACTATTTGCAGTACCACAATAAAGATCCTTCAGGTACACTATTTCAGGTGATTGATAGATTTGTCCCTCACTGGAGGGGCGAGTCGTGTCTTTGTGGCGCTTCTCGCCTGGAAACCTATTGGATATATGATTTAAGGTCCTACTTTCCATTTGGGTTGAACGTTGAGTGGGACCTCAACTCATTCATTAAGCAATCTTAGAGATTTTTCCTTTTTATTAGTTCCACTTTCCAGCTATATTGGGTTACAATTTGGATATGGGGCCTATACATTTTTAGGTACCTCCCACTTTCCTGCTTGAACCTCGATTTATGTTTCTCATTATTTATGAGTGCTAATTTTCCGGTTCCATGCTCGGGGTCTCTTCAGTTTGGGGAAGTTTTCATTATTCCCCCATTCTTTGTGAGTCACTAGATTATGGAATCGTTTTTTTCTCCCTTATTTTTGTGATTTTTATTTACTGTGATTTCGTTTTAATAACTACATTTGGGGTATAGCTTTGAATGTCACAGATACCACAGTGTTTCTCTTTCGTTATATATATATATTGAATTTTTCTAGTGACCCATGATTTGCGTCATGTGGGTAAAGTGCGGACTTGTGTCGGGACATGCCGCGTGACCGCGGTGATTGCTCTTGCCTTTATTGCGAGATCTCCCCATCCTATGGTCACGCGGCGCCTCCCTCACTTGTCATGTGACTCGGGACTGATGTTTGGCGGTCTTTTAGGTGCGACGTCATATCCCTTTGTTTGGCACGCGTGGCCGGCAACCACGGAGACCGGACCTTTCGGTCGGTCTGTTGATTGGCTGCTCGACACGCCAATCTTTCTAATGTTGTATGCCATTGGTCTATCTGACTATGTGGGCCATCTGACAGTCAGATGACCGCTCTGGTCCAATGATACTCAGTTTTTTTCTGCCCTTTTGTTTGGTCTTGTATTTGTTATTTTATTTATAAATATTGGCAGCGTGGAGTAGGTTGTTTATGCCCCAGTAGAAGACCCTTAGGTCGAAACATGTCGGGCTGTTACACCATGCTCCATGTTGCCCTTGATTTTATTGTGATCACGTTTTTATATTTTTGTTTTTTTAGAAATAAAAATACCTCTTTTTTATCTGCACTATATGGAAGCACAAGTTTTTTCTCCACATATTATCCTGATGGGAGTGAATGTCCAGTTCTTGCCATATGCGGTACATCTTAACTTCAAAATTCCAATCATGAGTTCCAGTAGTGACGATCCATCTTGGTGATCCCTGGTA